>NW_015505537.1:894374-913341 GCF_001515645.1 Sinocyclocheilus grahami | reverse complement strand
TCTTCTCGCATCTCTTTCTCGCTTCTCCTCTCAAGTTTACAAAAGCCAGGCCTCAGTTAGAGCATCTGTGAGAATAAAGTGCCCCATCAGGGAATCACACTCACTCATGAACCACATCAAAAAATGATGACACAAACCTGTACTGATCAAAAGAGTTTTGAAGTGTAGTCTGTCCTTTGTGTGTGCATGGATGTCAACAGAGATTTTGGTGCATTGCCTCCACTCCGTTCAGCCAGAAATAAAATGTGCTTAACAATGATTTAAATGCATTTTTATTTACTATTGCTTGTGGTTTGGCATGCAAACAGACCAGTTTTAGTATACGAGTCAGTGAAACAATATTAACCACTGAGATCACTCACTTTTTATTGCATTCTAGAGCAGAGCTGACAACATTGCACTTCCACTTCAGCGTCTCCTGAAAGACACATCCAGTCAATAACCTTAAATCTGTGGAGAATTTAGGCTGAAAATTAAAGGAAGTCAATAAACTGCATTGCAGATGGGATATTTAGATTAAACTGTACTTAATGCAATTTCTACACAATACAGTGTTGTGGAGCCCCTTATGAATTGCCCATTTTTCCAGTTCTATATGCTAGGCTAAATGGCTTCTGTCATATCCTGCTAAGCCTAACCCGGTAAAGGTTATTAATGGGCGCAATAAAGGGCAAATTATGCTCTGAAAACAATGAAAAAATAAATATCTTGAGTCATAATGTGCATTTGTTTGTTTATCTTTAGTGGTTATTGCTTGTGCTTTGTGCTACTGGTAACTGTCTGAGATGTGACAGCAATGTTGTTTTACTTTTTGAAAGGCAACAGCTAATTTCCATGATCTTCACTTACTTTTTACTGGTGGAGGTATATTTGTGGATACCAGACGTGACTAGCCAAACATCAGAATTATTTATCTCCTCCATTATGTCATTCCTGCGTTGTTTTAGTCTTTTTTGAAGTATTAGTCTTTTGTAAACTAACACTTCAAACCTCCCATCCGTCTCTCACACACACACACACACACACACACACACACACTCACACACTCACTCACACACACACACTCACTCACTCACTCACTCACTCACTCTGTCACTCACTCATGCACGCAGTACAGTATATACTCTGGCCTTTAATCATATCCTCCCTCTCTCTTCTAGTGAATGAACCTTATCAACAGCCATTCTCCGGGGCAGACACACACACAGCAGTGTGTGTTATTGATTCCCCTCCTTCTCCATAATGAACTACTCAACACAGCTTTATCACAGGGCCTGTTCCGCCATTGGCTGGTGGTAATATGAAATTAGGCAGCATGCAACCAGCCTGTCAGTATCGATTTCCCCACCCAGATTACTTGTTACAAAAGAATAGAGCTGTCTGTGGCATAATTGAACAAGTTAACTCCTTGTCTCATAAAATGTAAGCCAGCATTGATTCATAGGGACCTGGTTTTCACACAGGATAAAAAGAAAATGGCTCTGTGTTTTATCTTGATGAGATGTTCATGGAATGTGTTTTCTTTTTCTCTGTCTTATGCTCCTTGATGCTGGCCTTTGGTGTTTTTCTTGCTGAGTTGCAAGAAAAGTAAATGGGATTTTATTTGATGCTTTAGGTCTTCTTTCGTTTTTTTCCTGAGCGAGCCCTCATCCCATATTCTCTGCTGTGTTTCTTTTTGGATAATTTTATTTACTAGTGTAACAATTAGCTTAACCAATAAACCCAGTGTGTGTAAGAGGAAAGAAATGCACAGATAAAAGTTTAGACTCACATTCTCTTAACACAGATGTCATCTATGAAGTTTTGCAAGTCTCAAGTCTCAAGTATCCATCCATCCGTCCGTCCGTCCGTCCGTCTTATTAATTTCTTTGAATTTCAGTTAATTTTCATTCCACTTCCTTACATTGAAATTTAAATTGTCGTTCTGTATTCTGTTTACCCAGTTCAAAATCATTTCAATTCGGAATGGTCGCAATACCCTGATTTGAAGAAGAGCAACGGAAGGAAGGCATGGAAACTAAAACAGAGTTTCAGAGTGAGAGCTGCAGCCCATAAAGCAGCTCTAAGCAGGTGAAGACTTTTTCCACACTGTTACTCCTGCTAATTACAGAACGGAACTCACTCAAAGGGAAAATGCAGTCTATCTGAACAAGCACTCCAGAATCAGCACTTCAGGCCTCACACTAAACCACTCCTTTTTGTACAGGGTGGGGGGTCATTTGATGAGCGTATGTAGCTTTTGTCGCTAGTCCAGATGCAGGCTAGATACAGTGTTTTCCCTCAGCGGGGTTAAGGGTTAATGAAACGCTCCCTCGCTCCCTGATTCTCCTCTTCTGCTCCCGACACAGTGATAAGTAGCTAACCAACGGTGCCTGTAATTACAATCTTACAGAAACTGGCCAGATCTGTATATAAATCTCACCATCCAATTACAATGTGTAATAACTTTGCACTCAAGCTGGTAATGAGCTCTAATACTGCAGCATGTGATAATCCCCTCTGGATGCTGGCTTGATCAGATGTTGGCTTTGTAATTAGACTGGCAGAAAATCATTATTTCGTGTTCAGGAAAAAATGAGGTTGGTGGGAAGTTAATTTTGCTAGCGTTCTCTGAAGCGTAGACAAGAATTTAATGATTTAATCATGATTGTTAGCTATTTTGCAATCAATTTGTAATGATTGTGTCAAAACAGAGGGCTTTGCTAGGGAGAAAGACCTGGAAAATGTCGCTGATATGGCATGTTAGTGTGGGGGTATGTGTGTGATCATATGCGTCATAAATAAATGAGGCTCTCTGTGATTTTTACATAAGACAGAACATAGTGTTGTTAGTAAATACATATTTGATCTTTAGAATTTTAAATTAATTAGAATTTTTAAAAACCAGTGAAATAAAAATTAAGGGGAAAAAATCCATTTAAATAATCTTGTCAGAAATTTAAAATAAAAATAGAATAAATAAATTACATACCTTTTTAACATAAACACATTTAAAATGCCTCTTATTGCATTTATAACCAATGCTATTTAAGCTGATCTGTAATTTTCAGACAATACTGTAGCCTGAGATTCTTAGGAGCATGTGATTTCTGTGTTCTTTGAAGCATTGATGTGAGCTGCTTGAAAATATCTTCACTCACTCAGTGCTTCTTCTGAGGGGGCTGTGGGTGTGTGTGTGTGTGTGTGTGTGTGCGTGCATTAGTGTGAGATAGCACTAGATTAAACTATCCACTGCTGTTATACTCTCCCCTTATCCTGATAATCTCGGGTGATTTGCACTGAAAAGCGTATCGATGCAGGACTGGCTGCTTTCCTCAGAGGCTCTACTCCATAATTGATACTGTTTTGAAGTTTTCTCCAGAGGCCCATATTTTTTCAGCGAGTTGGTGCTTTTTGATCAATTATTATAAAGCACTATCCTCAAATATTTGAGTGCACCCAAAATGTTATCCTGTCCGTTTAGAGCGCTCCATATTCAGAAAGACACTGTCTGCACTGACCAAACTTTCGGCGAATCACATTTCAGATGGACTGATTTGCTTAAAACACATCAGAATTTTTTTTTTCAGTTTAGAATTTGATTTACGTGACTGTTTTATCTGATAAAACAGATCATAGGGCATCAGTTTTGAGATCAGCTAGCTCCTCAACCTTCTCCCCAGGACAGACTCTCCTAAGAAAGCAGGAACCAAACAGAGAGTAGAAGCAAGAATTGAGAATTTCCAGTGAATTGAGAGCAGTCTAGATCTCAGTGCGCTCCAAACTAAATTTTTTGTCTTCCTCTCATTTCTCGATAGTTCCATCCTCTCTAATGCTCTTTTGCTCTCTGTTCTTACAGGAAACCCATCCTGGTTGTGACTCTTGAGGTATCAAAAGATCACCATTAGATTAATCATTAGGCTATAGCCTCTACTCTCATGTCACCATTGGTTTCTTGTATTTGGCTATTCCAACACAATGAATAAATAATATCTCTGTTAGTTCTGTCAGTCTAGAGACAGGAGAAATCGCTGTGGGCACATGACCTGGCACAGATCTGCTCCTCATAAATCTCTCCAAATCATACCCGCCAGACACACTGGCATGGGCCCTCACCCAACTTACATGAAATATTACTGTCAACCTATAAAGATAATTAGGCCGGTCTCATCTTCTCCCCCCTTACAATTAAATATGACCCCCTTGTGTTTTATGAGCGTTTGAATAAACCTCATACCCTCCAGGACTCTCCAAAGAATGTACTAGGGACAGCTTTGTGCCAGAGAAAAATTACATCATGCAATAGATGATATAATGTTTGCATTTACCTTTTTATTTCTTTGAGATGCAGATTAGAACACATGCATTTACTTGTACAGTGACACCAAAATGTACACTTAAAATCTAAGTATTGTTTTGCGTTATATAAGAAACTATCACAATGAAGAAAAAAAGCTATTTGGACACTTTCTTTTTAAGTTGTCTTCTAAGTTAACAAATGTCTTCCATTATTTATTTGTAGAAGAATCTATTTGATTGGATATATATATATATATATATATATATATATATATATATATATATATATATATATATATATATATATATAGTGTGTGTGATACAGCTTTTCCCTTCATTATCTACTCTTAGAACCAAGATAAGCTGATACAAACAAACAAGTAAACAATAAATTTGTCACGAGGCATAAGCGGCTGTACTGTTCGCCAAGTGACTCAAGTGAACATGCCATTTTATCAGATTTTAGTCTGAACTATATATATATGGTGCTTTAAAGGGGTAGTTAAAAAAAAGAAAGTTCACCCTCATGTTATTCTAAAACTGTACGACTTTCTTTCTTCAGTTGAACATAAAATAAAATATTTTGAAGAATGCTGGTAAGCAAACAGTTGTTGGTCCCCATTGGCTTTCATAGTGCGGATAAAATACTTTGGAAATCAATGGGGACCAGGAACTGTTTGGTTACCCATGTTCATCAAAGTATCCCTGAAGGCCCCGAAGCTTCCCACCAGGCCGGTTAGGCTTACATCAAGTTTGGTTGGGCAAGCTTATACGGCGGCAGGTCAGGCTGGCACATGTTTGCACACCATGGCGGTGTTACGAGCATACCAGGCTGACCTGCTCAGGGGTGGGGCTGCTGAGCGGGAGCAGCCCAAGCCATCAAGCTCCTCATATCACCAGTCTCAAAAACAGAGCATTGCAACCCGCACCCCTCCACAGAAAGATCGGGGGTCGGGGCGACGCTCTCAGTCGGGGGTCTTCTAGACCGAAAACGGATCTGCAGACCGTTATTTTGTCATAGAGGACCTCGGCTAAATGGTCATACCATTGTCAGGTCCCTGAGGGCAGCCCACCTGGGGAGGAAAGGATAACAGTATACGGTGCCCAATCCTTCTCAGTGCCCTCACGGAGGTTTATTGATACCCCTACCACCCTCGGTGATTCAGGGCTCAGTGAGCTCCGACGATCGAAAATCCCAGCTGCCGCCCGGCAATGGTACGGCACGGGAGAGCTCGCCCCCTCAAGTGAGGGTGCTACAGCAGTCAGGTCGGTTGTTCCCTCAGTGCCCTCACGGAGGTTAATTGACAACCCTGCCACCTCGGTGCCTCAGGGCTCAGTGAGCTCCGACTAGCGAAAATCTCAGCTGCCGCCCGGCAACGGTACGGCACGGGAGAGCTCGCCCCCTCAAGTGAGGGTGCTACAGCTGTCAGGTCGGTTGTTCCCTCAGTGCCCTCACGGAGGTTAATTGATACCCCTGCCACCTCGGTGCTTCAGGGCTCAGTGAGCTCCGACGAGTGAAATTCCCAGCTGCTGCCCGGCAACGGTACGGCACGGGAGAGCTCGCCCCCTCAAGTGAGGGTGCTACAGCAGTCAGGTTGGTCGTTCCCTAACGGTCATCCGCTTCAGAGCACCGAACTGGCTCCTCTAATAATACCAGAGGCCAGCCTCGAGAGGCTGATTCCCTTCGTAGAATCAGCCTCTCTACTAAGCTGATTGCCTTCTGGTAGCGTGGAAACTTCTACCAAATATCTCAAAATGGGTCCTGCAGATTGTAGAGTAAGGTTACAGAATCCAGTTCAGTTCTCGTCCGCCTCGTTTCAACGGGGTCATCCCCACACTAGTGGGCCCCAAGCAGGCTCTGGTAATGGAACAAGAAGTAGATACTCTCTTGAAGAAGGGGGCCATAGAATATGTTCCGCCTCTCTCTCGAGAGTGTCCAGGTTCTACAGTCATTACTTCATCGTTCCGAAGAAGGATGGGGGGTTGCGTCCGATCTTAGATTTCCGTCTTCTGAACTGCACTATCAAACGGCTTCAGTTCAAGATGCTCACTATCAAGCAGATGGGATTTTCCCCGAGGGGGTATCCGCTTCGAATGATCAAGGTCACACGGCGATGCTTACGTGCCTTAGACATGTGGAGGAAACGTTGGTTCTTGTCTCAGGGCCCGGTGCTGGGAGCTCATTGTCGCCGCGTAACGCTAGCGACGGATGCGTCCCTCACTGGTTGGGGAGCAGTCATGAGTGGCCTCCCTGCCCGTGGTCTGTGGAGTGGTCGCTTAGTGCCCTGGGAGCTGAAAATGGAATATGTGGGCAATCAATATCCATAATGCCTTACTTTGGTTCCTTGATCCTCTCTTGCGAGAGTAGTGTCGTAAAGAGGTTACTGGGCAACATAGGCTGGATTGGGTGTGTTTCTGCAGGATGTCTGATGTTGAGGGGGTTTTGGATCCGAAGTCTCAATTCAGCCTCTCTAGAGGGAGAATTTGAGACCATAACCCTCAATTCTCAATTTAGAGTGATGCACACTGGGAAACAGCTAGGTCCCTCTCTTCCTCACATAACCTTTTATTTCTGTCAGAAAATCTGTGCTTTTTACAGCCCTCCTCAAATAACAGTCTTCAAATTGACAGAAAATGTGGCTTTCCCATCAGGAAAATAAATTTAATTTATTTAATAATTGAAACTATGTTAAAATGGAAAACAGTTATCTTAAATTGTAATAATGTTTTACAATTTTTACTGTTGTGCTTGTGAGTTACTGCGGTATCACTCGCCTTTGTTTTTATTGAGTTTGCTTTTGTCAGGCCCTTCTAGAGTTTCACCGGAGAGAATCAGCATGATCAAAAACAGATTCCCTTACTTTCAGCTGCTCCTCGAAAACTAGAGGCCTGTCAGTCAGTCACAGTCAGAGAAAAGAAAAATAGAAAAATAGAAAGGAGATGGTTTGAGGCCTGTTGAACAGATTAGCTCTCTCTGGCTGTGTTCCCACAGGTTTGATATTGTCAGGACTCTCTCTCTCTCTCCTGTCTGGCTCAGTAACACACAGTACCCCTGTTTATAGGGATATGATCATGTGTGATGCGTTAGGATGTTGGAACTGAATTCGGGTGGGCCTGTGGAAATGTTTTACCGCTGTGGCGATTTCTGCCCTGCAGTATGACCCTCAAACTGTGGATCTAAGCTGAACAGAAAAACAATCAAATATAAGTGCAGGCAGAGTATGAAAGGGAGAATGAGAGGGAAATATAGTATCAAGATTCACAAAGAAATGTAAGAATTTGTCTTGCTTTTTTTATGTTCTCCCTGGACTCTGGACTTAGCAGATTTATACACACACCTCCTTGTGGTAGACAGAGTCATTACACTCACATTGTCCCAGTCTCTGGCTAGAACACATTATGTTCGGACGCTGTGCCAAAATACTGCTTCTGGAGTCTTGTCTGGCTATAAATCATGCAGCTATCAGTGTTTAAAAAAGGCACAGACCAAAGAGATGCAGGCTGTGAGGGCATCTGTACCGGCTGGCACACTCATCTTGAGATGGACAACCGCACCAGATCCACAAAATACATAACTTTGACAGGGAATTCAGGCCAATCGTCTGATTAATTGTCTGGTTGAGTAATGTATAAAATATATAAGTGGACCGATAAAGCACAATAGTGAATTAGTAATAAAAAACAGGGCTTTCCTCAAGCCCACTGTTACCTAGCTTCTTGTCCAGACTCTATTTTACAACTTGATTAGATTAACGGTACTAAAGTATCAGTTTTAAAGCTAATTCTTGACTTGTTGACTCATCACATCTAACTTGAAAGTAGCAGAGTGATAATATCAGCTTTATGTTTGCTTTCGTGATGTTCTTGTAATCTTTCACTCTTATTATTTGACACACAAAATCTAACCTCAGTACAACCTAATTAACCAGCAATCTAGACAAACAATTATTTGTATTTATTTATTTTTGTTTATTACAATTTCCCTTATGTATTTGCATTGGTTATTTTGGAAATTTCAAGTTTGAAGATGTTGTATAACAATGCAATAAGAGTTAAATTATTATTTGTTAGCATCTTCATACATTCAAATGCATCTTAATTGCATCTGAATTCAATTTGCATTTAAACTTGTATATCATTTTAGGCAGACACTTTTATTTAAAATATTTTGATTATTTTAAGCAACTTACGCTGCATTCAAGGTAAACATTTTATTGCGTTCATGCATTCCCTGAGAATTGGTGTCATGTTAAAAACGGGCAAAAATGTGCAAAATAAATACAATTAAATTAAAAAGTAAAAAGTGTGAGTTGTAATTATTCCTCCAATAACAGAACTTACTATGTGACAGTTTTTGAAAAGGTGAATCTTTGTAAGACAATCTTATTGTATGCAGAAAGATTGAATTGAAAGAAGGACACTTGCTTATTTATTTATTTTTGTTTATTACAATTTCCCTTATGTATTTGCATTGGTTATTTTGGAAATTTCAAGTTTGAAGATGTTGTATAATGTTGTCTTATCAGCAATAAGAGTTAAATTATTATTTGTTAGCATCTTCATACATTCAAATGCATCTTAATTGCATCTGAATTCAATTTGCATTTAAACTTGTATATCATTTTAGGCAGACACTTTTATTTAAAATATTTTGATTATTTTAAGCAACTTACGCTGCATTCAAGGTAAACATTTTATTGCGTTCATGCATTCCCTGAGAATTGGTGTCATGTTAAAAACGGGCAAAAATGTGCAAAATAAATACAATTAAATTAAAAAGTAAAAAGTGTGAGTTGTAATTATTCCTCCAATAACAGAACTTACTATGTGACAGTTTTTGAAAAGGTGAATCTTTGTAAGACAATCTTATTGTATGCAGAAAGATTGAATTGAAAGAAGGACACTTGCAGCAACATCTACAAAGATTGTTGGGTTGAAATCTTATGACATGCACACACATCCACATGTGTACATGTGCATAGAAAAGTAAAGCATGCAGGTGAAAAATAAAAATAGCTTTTTGGTGTATACTCTTTTGCATACAGTAGAATACATATGCAGAATAGAAGATGCACCCAGAACAGTCTCTGTTTGAAATGTACATTTTTGTACGTTCATTTACTATAGATATTAACTACTCCAATAGTCCAAACATTTATATTGATACCCTATAGACTTATTCCTGCACTAAGTTTGAGTGGCTTCATATTGTTCTGATGCAACTCAGGTACTTTAGCTCCATGAGGGCCATGTGTATTTCAGCCTATTAAAAGCATGGCAAGAAAGATACACACAGATGTTTTGAGTTGGGTCTGTGGAACTGTACTTGACAGTGTTTGATTCATCCTGTTCACCCTATAGGTCAGGGTGAGCAGATATCAGTGTATGTCCGTGTTGGGAAATGTTAGCAGTATGCAGCGGGATCTGTTTGGAGCAGAGCGAAGTGCTTCCTGATGTGGGCTGCCCTGTCATAAGTTAAAAGGTAGCATCAGTTTTCGCTTGGACTTTGTATGTGGATTTCTTCTTCTATTTTTATTTTTCTGTCTCTCGATCTCAGACTCTTTTCTTCTTCCTTTATCACTCCTACCTTTATCTCTATAAAATGCCTAATCCATCTGGGTCTAATGCTCGGCCAAATCATCAGTATTCATCTTGCTCTGTCTACTCTTTCCACCTCTTCCCCTTGTGTTTGTTTTTATACTATGGGGGTATGATATCCATTTAATAATAAATTTTTAGAGTGTATACCCATGCTATGAGAAATTCTGATTCATCCTTAGAGTTGCTGGCTGCCCGCTTCTTGCATCATTTAGGCTTGAGAGTAAGCCGTAGTTCGCTAGCGCTCTTTGGAGTTTAGCAGTCTCCATTTTGTTTGCTGGAAAGTTTGCTGTGGACAAGTGGCTAGCAGAGTCAGGGGTTTTCCTTCCTTTCTCTGACGACATGCCATTTTAAAAACAGACGAGACCACAACGGCCCCTTTGATCTGTAAGGAGAGAGAGGGAGAAACGGCGTGAAAGAAAAAGAGAGCGCACTGACCAATACCAGCCTTCTCCCAACTGTGGTCTTAAAGATTAAAGGGGAAATATTCTGTGAAGGCATGTTTGTGAGTTTGTGTGTGTGTGTGTGTGTGTGTGTGTTTGAGGTTGACTTGTGGAGGATGGCTAAATGTGACTGTGTAATTGAACAGTTTTCCTGGTTGTGCTGTGCTGTGGTCGCAGTAGCTCTTTTGAAGCATTGGTTAGCTTATTTCCTACTTGTTTCATTCCCCTAATCCTAAACCTTAAACATCACACATAACCAGCTTCACTCAGCAAACACTCATGAATTGCCGCAGTCCATCATCTTTACATATTACCCTGCTCGGTTTCCAACAGCGAACCAATTAGCAAGACACATACATTTTTAATACGTTAGTAACAGTAGAAGGTTTAGGACTATGAATCAGGAAAAAACCCGACATATATATATATATATATATTATGTTTGCTTTTAACAATGATGTATTAAAAGGGCCTTAAAAGGGCCATTTCATATTTAATACAAGTTAAACTCAATCAACAGTATTTGTGGGATGATGCTGATTACCACTAACTAAATAAACAAATTTGACTTATCCCTGCATTTCTTTAAAAGAAAAGACAAAAATTGAGGTTACATTAGAGTTATGGTAAGGCATTTGCAGTAAAATGGAAGTAAATTGGGCCAATTTTTGGATGATTTAAAATCAGAAATCTACTGTGTACAGTGTGATATTCTTACAATTTTACAAAATGCTGATATTATTTCTTCTGTTAAAACGTGTTTAAGCTGTAAAGTTTTTTTTTTGTTGTCATGGAAATTAAGTTAAAAAATCGATATGACTACACCGAAAAGGTTATTAAATAATTTGTTAATGCCAAACATTTTACTATATTGTTATGTCTTGTGGCTATACTATTGTAAAAGCAAATATTTAATTGTTTACGTATTGGCCCTTTTCACTTCCATTAGTGCCTCTCTGTAACCCAGATTTGTCCTTTTTTAAAGAAAATAAGGAATGAGCTGAAATTAATTTTTGTGGATAATCAACATTATTCCACATGGGTTGTTGCTTTAGCTTAACCTAAATTCAACCCAAATTATTCCTTTTAAGCAATATAATGATTCTCTTTAAATTGTTGGGAGATACATAGTCCTTATTGTTTATTTATAAATATGTCTGTGTTTAGCATCTGGCTGCGTTTTAATGGCAGGAATGAAGGCAGTGCAATATTTAATCCTGAAACTGTTGTCTGTATTGTCCACCTCTTTTAGTTTTGGTGTGATCAGTCCATGTTTCTTGGGTGGCTTCTGTCAAAGAGGGAGAGTAAATATAGTCCTGGAATAAACCATGAATACATGGTTGGGCTCAGAAAATCACAGTGGCACAATGCCACAGAGAGGGACATAGCCTTGTGTGGGTCTCTGACAAACAGCACTCAGGGTGGAAACAGCAGCTCACACACAAACATACACTGCTCCTGCATGAGCACGTTACCCAAACAGCCCAGAAAATAGCTGCTCCCTGCTTCCACTGAGGGATAAATTGCTTACTCACCCTCCCACACGCCTCATTTCCTGTTCTTATTATGGAAAGTAACGGTGGAAGTGGGCCTCTGCTGGCTCAACTGTGATCAGTGTTGTTTTTTGTGTCTGATGCCTGAATGCTGATTGAAATGAGGAGGTATGTTCCAAGAACAGCACAAAATGATATTTACATTATGACTTCAAATGGATGAATTTAGTGATTCAGCATTCGTGTTGGATCAGGATGTCCTTCATGCTTCGCTGGCATTGGGATACCAAGCTGTGTTAAGAAGCCACATCAGCCTTGTGTCCAGGGCCTCAAGGGGACTGTATATGCTTACCTGACCCACCCCTACCTGAATCAATCCCTCTGCACAGGGCCTAAAATTAACACTCGCCAAGCGCCAAATGCGAGTAAAAATCAGCGTTGGCGAGTCCATGTAACAGTGTCAGTCGCCAGGTGGCGGGTACAACTTTTACGAATTATAACAATGCAATGAAGTGAAAACAACAGCCAGTTTTTTAAGTGATTCGCTGTTTCTGACATAAGCCAAAGAGTATCTTCTATACTCTTTGCATACACGAATAAAATAATCTTGTCCGAAGACAAGATCATCGTGATTAGCTGTTCTGTCATAAGCGACAAGAGCGAATCAAATAATAGGATACAAACGGGCTGATAAGGTCAGAGCAGTGTGATGGCCAGCTTGTCCCTAGACACGGTTCTAATAACTTTGACCTGAGAATATTTTGCTGCTTCATGCTTCAGAAAATTTAGTCTACTTTTCCCTTCTTTATTCTTCATAACCCGAGAATGCGGCGACACATACCAGGGGTTACGCCGCCAAAACGGTGCAGTGAAGTATAGTTTGAAAGGCTGCGCGTTCGGCTGTAAGTTACACAGATGCTGAGCCGCTAGACAGCTCACCAGAAGCGTTTCAACGTACGAAAACACACAAAATTATTTTTAAACAACGGTTTTGGTGAGTTACCTTGTAAACGTAGTCTTAAATGACCATAAAGAGTTGAAAATCGGATATGTGTCAGATTCGCGTCATATGCATCAGGTTTTAAAGAGACAGCGCTGATTTTAAAGTGAAACCTGCTGAAGTCTGTCACTGATGTAAATCAAAGAACAAAATAAAAAGAGAAATCCTTGGACTGTTCTAGTCGCTGATTAACTTTTATAGGTTGAATAAAGTTTAATATGTATAGTTTGTGCATATATAATATAGTTTATGTGAAGATTTTAAAATCAATGGCTATAATTAATAGGGAAATTTGAGGGAAAATGCACCAGCAGGACAAAAACATTGTAAATATGTTTAGTTATTGTAGTAATAATAACTGCCTCTTTTTGCAAAAAAGTTTTACTCTTGTGTTCCACAGAAGTAAAACAGTTATACAGGTTTGGAACGACATGAGATTGAGTAAATGATGACAGAATTGTTATTTTTGAGTAAATTATGCCTTTAAGTCAATAAAGCAGTCCTGCATTGGATGTGAGGAAGGCAAACACACAGTTTCACAGTTAGGGAAGCTCAGGATATGAACACACACACACACACACACCCCTTCAATGGCATGGAGTCTCTTAGTAGAGTGAGAGCTTATTCATCATCTACTGTCAGGGTTAGTGGTGGACTGGAGCGGCAGATGTTTTAGCCTCTGCACTTGACAACGTGTGTGAATGAGCTCAGTGCTTAAAGGTGTATCAATGGGAGATTGGCTCCCTAGCAGCTCATAGCACACAGCTTTGACCTCTGCCCTCTCACACACACACCACTGGGCCAACCTGCAGTCTCTCAACAGGCCAGAACGGTGTGTTTGCTGGCATGGGGTCCTCTGTGTGTATGGGTAAGATAGATATTTCTGCGTGTGTACAGAAATGTTCATAATCTGTGAAGTGTGTGTAGATTGGGTGTCAGTGAGGGTATTCTCTTGTGTGTGTGTGCACATTTCAATTTCCTTTGTGCTGAGCTCTCTATGAAGCACCTGGTTGCTGACGGCTGATATCTTTCACTTTCCCCTGTGAATGTTTATGTAACAGCTGACAAAATTCCAGTCCTCATGGAAACTCCTTGGGTGTTGGTGCTCTGAATGGCTCCTTTGTTTTTGCATTCCCGTGTTGTGTGAACAGTGTTTTGGTTTCCCGAGCTGATAATTGCTGAAGCGACAGCAGGCTCTGCTGCTTTCCTGTGCCGGCTGCTGGGCTTCACCCTCTTAGCCGCAGATCAGACACTGATGCTAACTCCTCCTGACAAACACTTAAGCACACTTCAAACACACCTATGGTAAATTGACAAAACCTTTAACTACTTTGACTGCGACAAGGGAGAAGAAAAACAAAATCTGTAGACGTTTTTCTTTTTGTTTTTAGATCATTTGAAACATGCTGGATTACTGAAGGTGCCCACGTGCGTTTTGGAAGGCCTTGGATTTTGAGGTTGTTGTTTTACCATCAGCAGACAGTTTGATGGGGTCATATGAGATATTTACACAGTGTGAAGTTCAGCCAAAATGTGAGTATATCATGCTAAATTTTTGTAATTAGCACAGTCGTTATTCTTGCGTTCGGCCATAATGATGACTGTTCAAGATTCTTACTGAAGGCTGCAAATATCAGCATATTGTGGTCAAAATTAAAACGTAATTACAATCTTAGATTTCATGTGCTTTTTCTAATTGCACACAATATGATCTATTCAAATAATGTGTTATACACTAATTGAACAAGTAACATGCAACCTGAACTTCTGATTTTTAAGTTGATCAACTTAAAAATTCGAAGGCAATCAGTTGGCTTTATTTTTTATTTATTTTTTGTTCTGGTAACTTACATGGGTGTAAAACGTATTATTATGATTCGGATTTTTCTGTCATTATAATTTATTTATTTATTTTATTTATTTTAAAGTCTTTATGCTCTTCAAAGCTGCATTTACAGTGGATATTGAAAAGAATCACCCCCTTTAAAATAATCAAATTTTGTTGCTTTGCAGCCTGAAATGAAGAAGGACAGTAACAGTGACTTTAACAAACAAGCACATACCAACCTGCCATACCAAACAATACCAAGGAGATGCCAAAGGACCGCATATAACTACTATACGGATCCATTCAGAATCACTAAACAAAGCAAAAGACAAATGAAAAATGAAAACATTCTGAATGTGTGGAAACTGAAGGCTGTGTTTGGTACTGTACATAAACACCACTGATCCTCACAAACTTCTCCAAAACACGCTTCTTCAGCGAGCATCCTTTATAATTCGTTGTACATTAATTCTGACGACAAAGTGAATATACTGAACTGTGCTCAAGCAGACATATGTTTTAGTGATCACTGAGCCGAGAGCACACATACAACTTTGCTTGCTCATCAAACAAACTGTGCTAAATTTACACACACATTCTTAATGTACGACTCCTGTATGTCACTGTAAATGTCTTTACCTTGATTACAATCTTCATCCATCAAAACTTTACTAGCACTACACTGGCACGCTTTATTCAGCCGAGAGCTGTAGTTTGCATATCATATGCTCATGCAACGGTCGGGTGTTTTGAGCCACCGTTCAGTTTTGAAAAAAATTAAAATAAATTTGACTTTTGGTCCAGTGAGTCCAGATTTTTCAGTTTCCATTTCAACCCAGCATTTTCATTTTCGATGCATCAATAATAAAACTCACAATACCACTTAATGTGTAGATCACAGGGTGTCCTGTGTTTCCTCTCTGTTAGCTAATATATTTATTATTCATTTTCTACACAGTTTTTTCTTACCATAAATATAGCCAAAAAGACAGAAATGTCATCATTGCACCCATGAGAACCCAATGAATGGTGTGAGTGTGTGTGAGAGTTCATAGCAGATCCTGGGATTGTTGAGCTGCACAGTGAGAATTGATCCCCTGTCTTTGATGTCTGTGAGGGCAGGATTAGCCACCCTCTCCCAGTGTTTACTTTGGCCCGTGCACCAGCACAGCAGCATTGGGCCCTGGTAGCTCCCTTTAATATGATCAGTGGGCCAGTTCTTTTCATCAGTCTGGAGGTCTAATGCCTTTAACTGGCTTACGCTGACCTCTTCTATCCCCCCTTAACACAAACACTCACACACATAAACCCACCCACCAACACATACACAGAGCATCACTTCATCCCCATCCTCTGCTCCTGCCCTAACGGCCTCTGGGAGTCACTGTGTCACTCGAGCGTGACGGTGGCAGAGGCTTCTGGGTAACAGATGCATGGATCACCAGAGGGCTTGTGTTGTACATGTCAATGCACCTGCCGTGAAATGACTACATGGGAAAACATGAGCATTAAGGAGGAGATTATATTTTGCAAATTATTATTCATGCTATAGGAACAAAAGTAACTGAATTGCTCTCGTATTGAAACGTCCATCAGTTTAGATGTTGCAGCGGCCTGTAAGGTGCTCCTAGGGCAAATCAAATACTAATTTAGTGATCACCAGCAATGAATCGTTTGAATAGTTTAAAACTCTTACTGAAGTGAACTATAGTGAGAGTTCAGGAAAGCTGGTGGTGACAAGTGTGAAAGACAACAGAAGTGGAGGAAAATGGTCACATAAACCAAAGAAATGGATCCAGAAGTCACTAGAGGAGCGCTCTACTCCATTAATGTTTTTAGGGAGTTGGATGTGATAAGAGGGTGTTATTTTAGCCAAGCTTTTATCACAACTGTCAGACTGGAAAGGACCAGTGAATATGACAGAAAGCAGTTCAACCTGCACTGTACTGATGGAGTGTCTGTCTGTCTGTCTGTTATTCTCTCTATTGCTCTATCTATCGTTCTGTCTGTACTCTCTATTATTCTATTCTCTCTATCTACCATTCTGTAGTTCTTTCTATCATTTTTCCTGTCATTCTATAGTTCTATTGTTCTATATCTAATATTCTATCTATTGTTCTATAATTATATCTGTCATGCCTGTTATTCTTTCATTCTGTCGTTCTATCATTATTTCTATTTTTTCTATAGTTTTAGCTATTGTTCCATCTATTATTCTATCCGTCATTCTATCTATTGTTCAATACCAAATGGGCGCTACGTGAACATTTCATGTTCCTTTCCCCCACAGTTGAAACTGCTGTTTGGGGGTTTAGATATTATTCTATCTATCATTCTATCTATCTATCAATCCATAATTCTATCTATCTAATATTCTATTATTCTAGATCATTATATGTTGTTCTATAGTTCTGTCTATAATTCTATCTATTATTCTAACTATCGTAGTGTTCTCTGTTGTTCTTTCTAAAATTCTATCATTCTATCTATCGTTCTATTGTTCTGTATATCATGATATCTATTATTCTGTCATCCTTTCTATCATTCTGTCTGTTTCTTTGTCTCTCTGGAATTTTCAGAGATTAATTCCACAGAAAGAAAACCCTCCTCTTTGTATGTACTACATTATTTATTTTGGCCTTGCTCATTTTGAAACGTAGCATTATACTAAAAAAAAAAAAAAAGTATATATTTTAATCAAACTTTTATACCACATTTCTCATTTAGTTTATTTTCAGTATTTTCATGTTCTTTTGTTTGATGCAAGAAGGGTGCAGAACTATTATTATAATTTTTTTTTTATTACCTTCATTGCAATCCTTCTGCCATTAGGAAGAGTGTCGTCCTTGTCTGGCAAAATTTAAATATGGTTTCCAAATTCTGTATTCATAAGGCCAAAAAAAATCTTTTCATAAGTTGTTTTGAATTGCAAATTTGTCAAAATCAGCTGTCGCAGAGCAGGCCAGGCCCATGGCGCTTATCCTCGAAACCAGTAAGCCTGGCGATGTTGGCAGCAGAACACACACACACGCATACACACAAACACAAACTGTCATGGCATAATTATGTAACCCAAACCTCTGCAGATTATTTAAATGTGTGCTAGAGGTGTCATCCTCAGTGTGCCCATGGCTGGTGAGTAGTGTCACATCTCAGAAGTGGAATGGGTGAAATAGACCCCCCACCCCCCCACACACACACAGACGTGTACACACAACTCTGCCACGGCAGTCTAATCCAGGAGCAGCGTATGCGTGTGTATATTTTAGCACATGTGTGTTAGTATGTTACCTTTGATGGGTTGGATTAAAGCAAATCTCCACTCCTTTGGTGCAGTTCAAACACACAGGGACAATACTGCACACCACAGCCCAGCTAATGAGAGATAAACCTGAGCCCAGGAAAGTCAGCGATGACATATCAACCTGATTAAAGCCAGTCCCTTGCATTCCTTCATTCCTCTCCCATCACGCATACATCTAATTCCATCCCTCTCTTTACCTTTTGCTTTGTTTATTCCCATTTCTTTTGGAGAGCATGGCTTGACAAAGAGGCCAGCTTGTCTTTAGTGCTGTGATGGGCTGTGGATGTCTTTCACTGCATGTAATGAAGAGCTTTACATCTTTCTATGTGTCTCTCCTACTCACTTCGAGAAGGGGCTATGCGTTATTACAGGGGTTGTTGACTGCAGATTTAGAGCTGAGCTCTCTGCTTTGTGGTTTGATAGTTTAATTAAACATGCAAATCTGCTATCTTTATACATCACGCTCGGGGTCCCCCTCAAAGTGCCCCATTCACAAGCATCTTTCATCTAATATATAGAGTTCTACATATGCAGAATTGCCAGAGACAAACATAACAGTAGTACCATGTTTGTATATAATTAATTTTTTTCAAATTAAAAAGTTTTTTAACTTAATTTTTTTTTTTAATCCAGTGTTATTTTTTTATTATTTATATTATATATATATATTATTGCAGTATTTTATATTTTTAATTATTTTCAGATTTAATTTTAGTTTAAGTTTTAGAATTTTTTGTGATTTTGTCATTTTTATTCATTATTTTTTAGTTTTTATTTATTTTTCTGTCGTATTTATTATTTCTATTTAGCTTTAATTTATATTCTGCTTTAGTCATTTTAGCACTTCAACTTCAACTTATTTTATTTTAGTTACTGTAGTTGCAAAGGCAAAATTTCTACATTTTCATCTAATATTTATATTTTATTTCATCTTTATTTCAAATAATGAAAACCATTTGTATTTGTTTATGTTTAAGCTAACAATAACAACACTGTTCTAATCATGTTATTTAAAAAAAAAAA
>NW_015505537.1:883597-894256 GCF_001515645.1 Sinocyclocheilus grahami | reverse complement strand
AAAAAAAAATATATATATATATATATATATATATATTATAATAAATATAATATGCTATGCTAAAATCTCCCATTTTTCATTCCAGGACTCATTTATGCTCATATTAACCTAACAAGCACTAGTGATGTTGGAAAAGAGAATATTTTAAGACATTGATTGGAGATTTTTCTTTTGGACGGGAAGCATTACTGCTAGTCTTACAAATGACCCCTCCAGCTCTGATACTGATGTACTGCTGCGTTGCTGGTGTTGACACAGCTCCGCATGCTCTGGGCAGGATGATGAAGCTGTCCGGAGGATTTGAGATGTGGTAATCCGCTGCTGAATTAGCACAGGAGGATGTCTCAAGGCGGAGACGGTGTGGTGCCACTTATGTAGGATTGAGTAAGTACCCTCTGGTCCTCTTGCCTCCCGTCAGAGGAGCCGCCCCTGGGCCAGGGAACAGATCTCAGCCTCCTGTCTCTCAGACTCCTCACAAAAGAAAACAGAGTGCTGACACAAAGAGACACTCTGACATGATCTGATTTTAATAAGCTCAGTGTGCTGAGGGTAGCTTGTTTGCGAGGGAGGTGAATGGAAGTGTTTGTAAACGTATGTGCGTATGTCGAGGGTTTGTCTTGGGGGGGTCAGCGGTCTGAGAGACCGTGGTTGATTGCATTTGTGTGTGTGCGTATGCTATTGGTTTTGGGGTGAGGGTGAGACTCCTGTGTGGCGTGATCCCGGTGAATCTCCTCTTTGAAGCGGAACAGATGTGGATTTGCATATGTGTGGGTCCCAGGCTTCAGTGGAGATTAGTGGCTGGTTTTGTGGAAGGTACATATTTAATAAAGGCCTGAAGCGATGCCGAGCTCGGAGCAGACCCCAACAGACACGCAGGACAAAAGCCGAGGAGGGAGAGGAGGGCCAGTGACAGGCAGAAACAGACCTTAGACCAGATTGGCCCGGCTTTTGAGTGGGGCTGTGACAAGACTTTAAGGGTTTACAAACAGAGAGCGAGTGAACAGGAGAAAAGGAAAAGTTAATAAGAGGGTTTATATCTTGTTCAGTCTCATCTGCAAGTTTATTTGTTTGTTTGCACTCTTGTCGTTTGATGTAAGCTTGTGCTTTTTCTCCTTTTTCCATGCTCGTGAACTTTTTCTGTTGTAATTTGGGATAAGGGGGTGGGATGGGAAGCAGAAATAAGGGATTTAGTAGGGAATATTTGGCGGTGAAAATAACTCCACACATTTCCCATGGGGGTTTGAGATTCAGCGAAAAAAAAAAGACCCTTGAAACTGATTAATGAATATGAATCAGTTTCATCAGTAGTGAAATCTATTTAAAAATGATATGATATTTAAACTTAGTTAAACTCTTTAATGTGTTTTATAATGAAATTTAAATAATATTATAATGTGTATTCATAAAAAAATGTATACACAAATTTGGAAACCATTTTATCATTACCAGCTGACTGAAACATATCAATTTATGATGATTAATTGACCTGTTGTTGACTGACATGAATGATGTTTTTACTGTTTTAAAGTTGTTTTTTCAGTCAGTAAGGTTAAACGAACCAAGAGGCACAGAATTCGTAGTCTTTTTGATCTGTTTCTCAGCGAATTGTTCTTTATTCATCCACTGAGATCTATTCCACTGTTTATTTTCAGGAACTGAAAATCAAGTAGTTTTTAGAGGCACTGATTTTCTTTTCCTCTCTCTTGTGTCTTCTCTCCTATTCTTTCTTTCTTTCTTTCTTTCTTTCTTTCTTTCTTTCTTTCTTTCTTTCTTTCTTTCTTTCTTTCGTTCTTCCTTCCTTCTCTGAACTAACCCATTGAACTGTAACTATACTACAGGTCTGAGTGAAAGTGTTAGTTTGCTTCATTTGAGAAAAATTATAGATGAGAGAATTAATAAAAACTTATATTATATTCTTTTATATACACTTCCATTCAAAGGTTTGGGGTTGGTAATATTTTTGTAAGTAGTTTCTTATCCTCACAAAGGCTGAATTTATTTGATCTAAAATACTTGTAAAACTGTAATATTGTGAAATAGTATTACTGTTTAAAATAACTGTTTTCTATTTGAATATATTTGAAAATGTAATTTATTCCTGTAATAGCAAAGCTGAATTTTCAGCAACCATTACTCCAGTCTTGAGAGTCACATGATCCTTCAGAAATCAGTCTAATATGCTTATTGTTGGTGCTCAAGAAACATTTCTAATTATATTATCAATGCTGAAAACTGTTGTGCTATTTAATATTTTGCGGAAACATGCATGCATTCAAAAGTTTAGTGTTTATTTAAAACAGAAATCTTTGTAGCTTTATACAGGTCTTTACTTTTTTTTTGAATAATAAATACATTATTAAATACACAATAATAAATACATAGTGTTCTGCTGCCAACATTTTTTTTTTCTGAATAAATACATTTCCTAAAAACAAAAAATGCACATAATAGAATTTACATAAAACATTGTCCTGAAAAGCATTTGGCATGATTAAAACAAAGAATGAGAGAGAAGATGAGATGGACTGTTAACATCAGAATATGAGAAATAACGAAGTAATCAATTAGACAGAACGATGAAGGAAACAACACAAGAGTGGTGCTAGAAATGATGTTGTTGTACAGAGATGTTGTATTTTTGAATTTCTAAGGCGTTAAAGAGAGAACGAAATTGTTTGGGAAGTCAGGAAACCGCTGGCTCTAGTTTGCGTCTCTGGAGTGCTGCTGTCCTCCCTGGAATGGATGCGATGATGAGTGTGTGAGATGTCTATGTGTGTGTGTGTGTGGCAGGTCTGTGAGTCTCAATAGAGACCTTGGGCCTCTGTGGGGTTAATCCACACTCAGAAATCCTCCTAATGAAGCAGCCCACACTCCAGCATCAGGGCACACTCAAGTCAGTCTATCCGCATACAGCAGAACAAAGTCATAACACCAACATAAATATTTCAGTCTGCTTTTTATCTCAGTGCTAACATGATAACACCACTCTGTGGTTTGGGTCAGGCATGACGTAAAAAGCGGGAGTGAGAAGAAAAGAAAGAGAAAATCTGAAGTAAGAATACAATAGTTTATTTGATCTAGGTTCCTAGAAGATAAAATGAATGATGAAAGTTTACCTGCAATCACTCATGTGTATGAGCAAGGACAGTAAAGAATGACAGAAACCACCTTGACATCATTTAATTGCCTTTTTAATTGGATTATCACACTATTTTTCCTCAGAACATCCTAATAAATGGAAGAGGCCATCCATAAGGAAGAACAGAAATAGAGGCACTTAGTGATGCCTATTACAATCACAGACATTTAATGCACTTAATATCTCATTTGAGGGGAAATGTGTTATTTTTACACCTCCCAGGGGGATCAGCGTAATCACCTCTCATGTATTGTGCACATTACTCTAATTAAACTATTACAAAGGGGACGTTTTTGATTAGGCGAGACACAGGAAGGCCCTGGACACAATAGCATGGGCCTCCCTCAACATGTCTACTCTCTGACAGACATTAATTGATTCTTTGTAGAGGTAGATGAGGAGCAAAAAGAGCTACCTGCATCCTGCACACACTAGATTAAACCCAGTGATGGGGGTCATCAATGTGATGGTGTGTGTTTGCATTTGATGTGCCTAAAGGAGTTTAGGAGGTGCGTGAGTGTGTGTTTGTGGTGTGTGTGTGTGAGGGCACTGGTCTGTGAAGAATCACAGAGAGGGAAAACGCAGGGCATCCTTTATTTATTTGTGTGTGAAATATTTATCTGTCACAGTGTCGTGGAAGAATGGGGCTGTCAGTCTCCTCTGCGCAGTCAAGAGTGTCGACAAGCTGGCGGCAGAGCCTGGACCAATCTCCTGTGAATAATTGCTGGAATTTCACTTTTGGGAACGACGACTCCCCTTTCGATGCCACACTTTCTGTTTGTGTGTGTGTGTGTGTGTGTGTGTGAATTGCAGTGTGTCTCTTTTTCATCAAGAGAAAAGGTAAAATCCTTCAGGACATCTACCTTCAAAAAGTGGACAGATATGTTAGGCCTCAAATAAATTATTCATATCGTTATTAAACAATGAAAAGCCAATCAAGCTGAAAACCAAATCAACCTTTAAAGGCGAGCGCACAAACACACGCTGTTGTAATATACATGTTTACGGACGCTCCTGAGCTCCAGTTGTGGGTGTGTATGTGTGGTGGTCTTGGATCAGAGGAGGGAGATGTAATTCAGAGTGAGCAGCATTTAATTGTTTTAGCACTCCTGTCTCTTCAGGGAACTCTTCGAGTCCTCTCATGCAGATAAACAAACTGCGTAAACAATAACAGGCCTAACGTGTTGTCTTACAGCACTCAGGGAAATTTGGCGTTGATGCGGGTGTCAGGGAGGGAGTGTGCTTTTTTTTTTTAATTGCATTAAGCATTTGTTCTTTATTTTAATGCCTCAGGTTCAAAGCACAATTACTCTATGGCAGCATTGTAGGATTCCCTGAGTGTCTGCTTTTACCATCTGCAGTCATGGGGTCATATTGGTATCTAAATAGCAGAAAATGCACCATTGTGGGCTCTACATGCAAATGGAAGTGCGTTACATGACACACACACACACACACACACACACACACACACACAGCACAAATACACACAATGAAATGCAAGGTTTGTGGTCTGTGCATGCATAATTGAGGTGTACCTTTCTTTGGGAGAGTGGCTGTCATCTCTGGATGCTCATGCCACATTCCAGCAGAAAGCATCTTTGAATAATGAAGAGCAGCAACACACATGCAAAATGCAGAAGGAAAAGAATAGCAGGGAGGAGAGAAGAGAGGGGATAGTAAGGCTTTCCAGTTTAAATGGCACAACTTAAACGTCATTTAAAATATCAATGACTTCTATTATATTATACTATTATATTATATTAATTATATTATATTGCAATTTCAACATTATTTTAATCCAAATTAATGAACTTTATACATTTTTATGAATGTATAGTCATTTATACTATAATATTCAAAGAAATTATTTATGGTGTTTGTGGTATTATTATATTAGATGGGCAAATTAAATTTCAGTTCTTAAAATAGATTTTTAAAAATGTTAAAGTCTTGAAAAAGAACAGCAACAGCACAATCTGCCTGATGTTCTGAAAGGGTGATCCCTTTCAGCTTTAATTTAGACAATTACAGTTTCAGTATAAACTGTAAAACAGAAAACTCATTGAGATTTTTAAAATGCATTATTCTTAATGTTACTGCTTGTGGTAGTTGTGTTTCAACATTTTTTTGTTTTGCTTTACAAAAGCTATAGTGTTTTACCCCCTAGGGACACACTGTATGCCTAATGTAATTGCAATAACAGTTTGTCTGCTCATTTCTATTTAGTTTACTCTGAAATCATAAAATGGTTTGTTTATATTTAATATAAACAATATTATATAAACAATTAACATAAACAATGTTATAATCTAATAAACATAAACAATGTTATAATCTAAATCTAATTTTCACAGGGCATAATTTAAAGTGTTCTAAATGTATTCTACATAACTAGTAACTCTAACCTCACATGTAAACAGTGATTTCAATCAGCATAATTCAGATTTTCTCTTCAGATATTCACCAATACAGCAGGTACATGTGCAGCTTCCTGTGTTTCGGGTGTTTTTTACGTTACTTCCCTCTGTTCAGAGAAGTCAAATCCATGTGTATCTTCAAAGATAAAACAAGCTGAAAACGAAAGGCTAGTATTCATGTCTTTCTTTTTTCTGTCCATCTACTTCGCTCACTTTAAAGGACCACTGGCCATACAAAAGATTAAATAATAAATTAGAGGGTGGTCATAGAGCACGCCGGTCAGAGTGGGCTTCACAGCCAGACTCAGTGAGGAATCAATTATTTAGAGGCAGGGCCGAGATTAAACAAACGCTCTAGCCATGAGACAAACTCCTCCACGCTAGGGCCCAGGAATCATGCGTGTTTGTGTGTGTAACAGAGTGTATTTGGTGAGTGTGTGTGCACTGCAAGCAATTCTAAAGGGAAGGGAAGGTAGCGGAGCATAGGGCTCAGAGCTGAGAGAGACGTCGCAATGAATTAGTAAAGTGCAAAAGTAGCTAACCGTGTTCAGAGGCCAACTTTCAGAGATAACAGTATATACCTGGATGTTTGGTGTATGTGTGTGTGTGTGCGCATCTGCATGGTTGTGTGTACTGTAGACATTAAAGGGATAGTTCACCCAAAAATGAAAATGTGATGTTTATCTGCTTACTCCCAGGGCATCCAAGATGTAGGTGACTTTGTTTCTTCAGTAGAACACAAACAAAGATTTTTAACTCAAACCGTTGCAGTCTGTCAGTCATATAATGGAAGTGAATGGGAATCTCGGCTTTGAGAGTCAAAAAAACATACACACACGGCTCGTGACGATACATTGATGTGTAAAGACACGAAACGATCAGTCTGTGAAAGAAACTGAACAGTATTTATATAGTTTTTTACCTCTGATTCACCGCAATGTCCAAACTGTCCTGAGCGCGTTCTCAACAGCCGGCGCGTGACGCGTCTTCTTCTTCTTCGTGCTTTACAGCGGATCGCAGACTTATAAGTGCATTACCGCCACCTATCTCTCAAATGGATCATTGACACTCTATCTACAATCTCAATTAGGAGTGGCAATGGTCCATTTGAGACATTGTGTGTATTTGTGCACTTGTAGGTGAGAGATGCCCTGGGGGTAAGCAGATAAACATCAAATTTTCATTTTTGGGTGAACTATCTCTTTAACCCTTGTGTGTATTGTGTGCACTGATACAGAGCTTGTCCTCGCAGATCTCATAGATTTACAATGTGTTATTTTACCTTCAAATCTTTTCAAACCTGTATGCCTTTTTTAAATTAAATTATCTTAATTTGCTTCCAGAAGAAACAAAGCCATACATGTTTGTATGGAAGCTTGTTTCCGCCACTGGATTAAAAAATAATAAAAAATGTAACTGTGACTTTTAGTCCCACAATTCAAAAATTTTTCCCCCCTCACATTTCTGAGGTTATATCTCACAATTCTGGATTTTGTCAGAAAAAAAAGTTCAAATTTTCAGATATAAAATCAGAATTGTGAGGCTTAAACTCTGAAAAGAAAATCTGAATTATGAGATAAAACCTGCAATTTACTTTTTTATTAATTTTTTTATTCAGAAATGGCAAGATTTAAACTCAGAAACCCCCCAAAAAAAGAAAATTGCAAGAGGTAAACTAAGAATTCTGAGGGGAAAAAAGGTCAGAATTGCAAGTTTACATCTTCAAACTTTTTTTTCTCAGAATACTTCTTGAGGAAAAATTTTAATTGCGAGATGTAAACTCAAAATTATGATATACACTCACAACTGTGAGAAAAAATTGTAATATAAACAGTTGCAGTTACCTTTCATGTTTTTATTCCATGGCAGAAACAAGTTGCCATAGTTTTGTAACTTAAGTAAATGATGACAGGATTTTTATTTTGGGGGGAACTATCCCTTTTTTCACATTGTACTTTTTATTACAGTGTTGCTTAAATAAAGAGCTGTGAGAAACACTTTATTGTCTTACCATTTAAAGTCAATAATGATCTAAATTAGAGGCAAAGTACAAGTGGGACTAATTTCATGCATTTAATAAACTTGAGTGTCGCAGTCAGTGTCAACTGTGGCTTTATCCTGAGCACTATGAGGCTGAGGACCCTGGTGGGTAAGACAGTTGTAAAATTCCATGTGTGGCATCATGTCTTGCTGGTTTAAACTCGTGTCAGTGTTGCTGGGACATGTAAATGACAGAGTGACTGTGGTCTCAGCTGTGGGTGAGATATTTTAACTCACGGGGGAATGGCAGTGTAAAATGTGCCATTTGATTTCATTTTACACGGGGTGCTGAGTGTCCATGAAGGGGGGAAATGCTATTCTCCCAAGGCCCCCTGCCCAGCACGGCCCAGTATCGTACCTAATTAAGTTTAGAGCAGCGTTTTCATTTGTTAATCACTTAAGTGCTTCCAGGATAACCTGATCTTCAAAGGTCTAGTCCCAGTAGCCCCCAATGTCAAAATGCAATTATATGCATGATTAGCTTGACCTCTTTCCAGACCCCCACCCTGTCCCACTCCTTCTCTCTCTGTCTCTGTCTCTGTCAGTCTCTGCTCTCGTTCTTTCCTTCCATCCTCCTCTCCCTCTCTCTCTGCTGTTGAGAATAGTTGTGTAGGTGAGTGAGTGAACATCTACTTGTGTGTTTGTGTGTATATATCTCACCATATGTGCAGCAGGGCACCCCCGTCTGGTGGCAGCAGGAAATGATGCGGTGTGTGTTTGAGTCTGGGTTATACATCGGCAGAGAGAGAGAGTGTGTGTGTGTGATGTTTTAAGTTGTGAGGACACAATCATAGATTAAGGTGAGGCAATCTTGAAAATCAGCTTCAGTGAGTTAAACAGAGAAAATAAATAAATAAGAATAAAACAATTTATGCTGCTTAAAGGATAATACGATCAGGAATATTAATCAAATCATCTTGATCCTTTCTGCTTGTGTGCTGTAGTGCTTAGCAACGCTTCAGTCCCTCTCTAATCTGATTGTGCGTAGATAAGGCGGCTTTAGTGACGCCATTGTGCGGCACCGACTTGTGCCACTCAACTATGCACATATATACACCCCTTTCAGTGTCTTGAGAGTTAAGAAGCACACACATACACAATGCTCTTGGAGGATGCTTCTTGGTATTTGGTAGCGCCATTTCTCTAATTCTGTCAAATTAAATTATTTAACATGCAGATTATATGAACTAATATTCACTGCATGATTTATTCATTTGTCGCACCATTGTTCAAGTAAACTGCTGAAAGTAATTAAAAACTTTACTATTATTATTATTATTATTATTATTATAACTATTCATTTATAATAAATATTATTATTATATTTAAATATAATTATAATAAAACCTACAAATAACTGAAATGTATACATTTAAAGAAAAAGTGCATATTTTAGATACTATATTATTAAAAAAATGTCTTTGTGGTTTTTGTCCATACATTGAAAGTCAATAGGGTCCACTGGGATCCCATTGACTTTTATTATATGGACAAAAACAGTTTAAATATTCATTAAAATATCTTCTTTTGTGTTCCACAGAAGAAATAAAGTTATTAAACTGTTGAAAAAGATGTTGTTTCCCCCCCACATCAAACAAACAAAAAAACTTGTCATGTTTACAGGGATTGTGTAGTTTTAATGTAATGACAGTTTTTACACCAGTGGTGCCCATTTTCATGATCTTGCCCAGGGCTCTACAACAAAGACATGGGAAGCAAAGGAAGAGTGGAAGTGAAGCAGGTTTCGATGCTGCTGCTGACGTTGTGAATCTGTGTGAGTAGATTTACTGTCAATAAAACTATATAGGCCTGTAATCTTTCAGGTTCCGAAGTGAAAAGGCAGCATTCATCAGAATAAAAAATGAAGAGAGCTGTTAATAAAGACAGAGCTTTCTTTTCTAATGAAAATAAAGTAGATAGAAAGTCACAGGTGCATCGCTGCAGATCCTGCGCATATTCAAGCGCACTTTGTTCACATGCTTTTTCCCCTTTTTCATTCTCCGCTCCATACTTGCGTTATGTTGAGGGCCTGTGTCAGTGTGTGATTGGTGAGACTGAGGGGGAGGAGTTAATTACATTTAAAGGAATATGTGAATAGGAGGTCTCATGTGCTGTCTGACATGCAGTCACCCTCATACACACAATGCGCGTCTCTCAGGAGGGACATTCCACTCCCTAGGTGCACCATTAGACAGATTTACAATGAAAGAAGTTGGAAAAGGAGGGGTGAGGGGTGACGCTTGGCAAAGAGAGAATGTATGCAAGTCCTAGAATATTCACCGTGTCCTGTGTGCGTTTGTGCTATTCTCAATACAATGCACAGATATGCACATTCAAACTCATTAAAACAAAATGAAAACAAAGACTGTGCTCAAGCTCCAGACTTTCCCAATTGTTTTCGATCTATTGTGAGATTTGTATGCTCTGTTTGGTAGAGCAGCCACACTGAACACTAATAAAACATCTTTATTTCTGTCACTCTCTCTGTCTTGCTCTATTTCTCTCACTCACAGAAACTGCTCTTCCACACAATAGGTGATTTCAGGTTTTTCTATCCTTGTAGGGACATTTGGACCCTATAACGTATAGGCAAAACCTGATCCAAACACAGGTACAGTCAGAAACGGTATAAATCAATAAAAATCAAATACAGTGGGGAAAAAAAGTATTTAGTCAGCCACCAATTGTGCAAGTTCTCCCACTTAAAAAGATGAGAGAGGCCTGTAATTTTCATCATAGGTATACCTCAACTATGAGAGACAAAATGAGAAGAAAAAAATCCAGAAAATCACATTGTAGGATTTTTAAAGAATTTATTTGCAAATTATGGTGGAAAATAAGTATTTGGTCAATAACAAAATTTCATCTCAATACTTTGTTATATACCCTTTGTTGGCAATGACAGAGGTCAAACGTTTTCTGTAAGTCTTCACAAGGTTTTCACACACTGTTGCTGGTATTTTGGCCCATTCCTCCATGCAGATCTCCTCTAGAGCAGTAATGTTTTGGGGCTGTCGCTGGGCAACACAGATTTTCAACTCCCTCCAAAGATTTTCTAAG
>NW_015505537.1:866420-883378 GCF_001515645.1 Sinocyclocheilus grahami | reverse complement strand
TTTTTTTATAATAATTACTTAGAATTATTATAAAACCTAAAAATTATTGAAATGTATATGTTCAAAGAAAAGTGCATATTTTAGATATTATATTTCAAAGAAAAAGTCCCAGTGTTTTTTGTCCACACTTTGAGAGTTAGCACGGTCCAGTGATCGTTTAGATCTCGCCGACTTTCATTAAATGAGTTTAAATATTCATCAAAATAATTTCTTTTGTATTCCATAGTGCAAATGAAGTTATACAGGTTTGGAATGACATGATGGTGAGTAAATGATGACATAATTTTTCATTTTTGAGGTGAATTACTCCTTTAATAATAACAAGTCGTCTAAAAATACACTTTTCCTCATTCATTCATGTCAACATTTAACTTAAAAAAATTAAGTAAATAAATAAATAAATAACTTGTCATGTTTACAATGAGTATATAGTTCTACTGTTATATTTTACACCAGTGGTGCCCATTTTCATGATCGCAAAAAAGACATAAGAAGCAGAAACTGAGTGAAAGTGAAGCAGTTTTCAATGCTGTTGCTGACTTTGTGAATCTATTTGAGTAGATTTACAATCAATAAAACTATGCAGGCCTGCAATCTTTCAGGTTCAGAAATGAAAAAGCAGTGGTAATAAGAGAGCTGTCAATAAAGACAGAGCTTTCTTTTCTAATGAAAATAAAGTAGATAGAAATTCACAGGTGCATCACTGCAGACCCTGCACATATTCAAGCGTACTTTGTTCCCATGCTTTTTCCCTTTTTCATTCTCCGCTTCATCCTCGCATTGTGTTGAGGGCCTGTGTCAGTGTGTAATTGGTGAGACTGAGGGGGAGGAGTTAATTACATTTAAAGGAATATGTGAATAGGAGGTCTCATGTGCTGTCTGACATGCAGTCACCCTCATACACACAATGTGTGTCTCTCAGGAGGGACACTCCGGTCCCTAGGTGCACCATTAGACAGATTTACAATGAAAGAAGTTGGAAAAGGAGGGGTTGAGGGGTGGCGCTTGGCAAAGAGAGGATGTATGCAAGTCCTAGAATATTCACCATGTTCTCTGTGCATGTGTGTTATTCTCAATGCAAACACACACATACGCACATTCAAACTCATTAAAACAATTAAAACAAAACAAAATGAAAACAAAGACTGTGCTCTAGCTCCAGATTTTCCTCATTGTTTTCCATCTTTTGTGAGATTCGTATGCTCTGAACACTAATAAAACATCTTCATTTCAGTCACTCTCTGTGTCTTGCTCTATTTCTCTCTCACACTCACAGAAACTGCTGTTCCACACAATAGCTGATTTCAGGTCCACACGCACACTTTCAGTCAGAAACGGTTTGTATAAATCAAAATAATTTCCAACTGTGTATCCAAAGATGTCTCTGAAATGTTAGGGCAAACCATTCTGAGTGACATTACTCCATAACCTCTAACTGTCCATCTCTGTGGCATGACAAACCGTAGTAGCGCAGACACACTTTTTCATCAGCACTAAATCAACTGTTGGATTGATGTGTTCTGCTGTAGTATGGTTTTGGAAAAAAATCTTTGTACTGAATTCAGTAGAAAAATGTTTTATTAATTGCCATATGTTTATTGACTTCTCTTTCATGTCTGTTCTTTTGTTCTTTCTTTGTAGTGGCAAAAGATCCCTGTGCATCATCGTTTGGGAGCGATCTGAAATGTCAAAGGTGTCCTTTTGATGTCAGGTATGGGCCTCATGCAAGGCAGCACCTGTGTGGGACGCCGTCTGCATGCGTGTATGTGCGTGTGTGTGTGCATGTCATATTCACATCCAAACTGTCAGGCTGCTCCTGTGGGATCAAGGGATAGTGAACAGATGAAATCAAACTGGGGTTGTGCTATCACCTGCTTTCTCTCTCTTATTTAGTAAGTGGAGTGATTGTAATAGTTTGATGAGTATTGGATGTTTAAGATGTAGATCTCTTTGATTCTGATATGGTACAATCTGGCTTACACTGAAACCCTTCCCAAAGTGTGGTGCAATGCCTGTTTTACTATCAGTCCAACCATCAAAGTCTTCTCCACTATAAATGAATGTATGTGTGTGTGTGTTTGTATTTATTTGAACCTATGTATGTGGGCTAAATGTGTGTGTGTTTCAGCTACCATAACATACAGTATGTGTGTTGTGAATCATAATCTGAACTCTTATCCACTCCATCTGCTGGTCAATTAGATGAATACACAGCAAAAATCTCAAACCGTTACAGTCTTACAGAATAGTCCTTTCACATTTTTAAACAAATCTAGATTGTTTGTATGAAACTAGAGTACAAACAAGCAAAATGCAAATTGCAAATACAAAATAAAACATACAAATACAAATGAGCTTTTAATCGTGCCATTGGTTTTACTTTCTTATAAGCCAGTCCAACAAACAAGTGAAAAATACCTGAAGGAATTGAATTAATGTTTTTAATGAAAACAACCAGCAGCAAAACAAACATGTTGTTAATTCTCTTGGTCTTCGTTGTGTTTTACAGCAGTTCTACCACAAGTGCACATGCGTTTCTACACAGTGTCTGCGGAGAGTTCTATAAAAATGTGAATGCAAGTGTGTGTGTTGGAGGAATGTGGAGAAGAGTATGTGCCATCCTGTCTCTTGAGGAAGTGACGTAGACATGTTCCATTTAGTCTGTTGTATTTACTTTATATATGACCTCTTGAAATCACAATTAAGACCTTGAAATCATAATTAAGACTTTCTTGTACCATTTAAGACTTTTTATGGCCTTAAATTTGATACAAATAAACTTAAAAAACAAATAAATATATGCTATACAGTGTTGAAAACAAGTTTTGTTTCTGCTATCCTGGATATGCAAGCAACTGTCTGTATGTGTGTGTGTGCGCGTGCGCTTCAATCAGGCAGCACCAGTTTAGAACGGCTATTAGAAAAGCCTGTTGTCTTTGCTGTACAATAAACTCTTTAAAATGTGCAATCACCCAATCAATGTTCCTTCAGAACTATGCTTTAACTTCCCACACTTGTCCATCGACGTCTTCATAACCTTCACCTTCTTTCTGATTTAAGTTATCCATTAGTGTCAAGCTAGCTATATGCTTATTTTATCGTGTGAATTCTTCTCCTCTAACTCTAACACTTTCTATTCTATTCTAATTCTACTTTATCTATATTTATCTTTTAAATTTTTTTGTTCTTTATTTAAAAAAAACAACAACAACAACAAAAAACAAACACTAGCTTTCTATTTTTTCTATTCTATCTACTTGTTTTTCTTTGTTTGTGTGTGTATAATATATATGTATGTATATATATATATATATGTGTATATATATATACACTTTGCTACGTGTACTGCGTTAGGCTAACCGAGACTTGTCATTTGCACTTATATATTGTTGCTCTTTTGTTAGTTTTGACTGCTTTTATGGCCCTGATTTGTAAGTCGCTTTGGATAAAAGCGTCTGCTAAATGACTAAATGTAAATGTAAAGCAGTTGTATTATGGGCTGCTGGCATTAATTGTGCTCGTGATGGAGCGGTAGTGGAGCTCTCTGAGCGAGCGAAAACCACAACACTCAGACTTAAAAAAAATAAAATTCTCCTTCAGTCAAAATCAAGCTGCTCCACTCACATACTCTGCTTTGGGGTGGCGGTTGCCACCCCGTGCCACCCTTGTGGACATGCCCCTGGTTCACACAAAAGAGAGTTTTTAAAGACACTCAATTTTTGTTTATTCTGAATTTACACACTCGTGCCGTCAAACTGTTGTATAATTGCAATATCACACGAGTAGCCATGCGATATACCTGTATATCGGCAAGCTGTGATTACCTGCAGCCTCGTGCCTACAACCGAATTACAGTCATATTGATATACAGCCATATTGCATGGCTACTCCTGTGATATATATTTAAAAGAAGAAAAAAAGTATAGTATAGTTTTCTGTAATTCATCATGAAACTTTAAGCGATAGCTCAAACAAAAATGAATTTTTTTACTCCCTCAGGCAATCCAAGATGCAGAAGTTTGTTTCTTCATCTAAAGAGATTTGGAAAAATTTTGCATTACATCACTTGCTCACCAATGGATCATCTGCAGTGAATGGATGCTGTCAGAATGAGAGTCAAACAGCTGATAAAAACATCAATAATCCACAAGCAATACACATGACTCCGTCAATTAACGTGCTGTGAAGAAAAAAGTTCCACGTTTCTAAGAAACAAATCATAATTAAGGCATTTTAATGAGTACATAATCCATAATAATAACACTTTCTTCAGTGAAATAGTCAATTTCTTGTCCTCTAACATCACAATCCATCAACATATTTCTTTAGAACTGTTTGAGACTGTTTTCACTTGTGAATGGTGCATATTTTCCCCTCCTGATTCACACAAGACAACTTTTTCACTGAAGAAAGCAGTATTATGGATGGAGGTCTTGTAAGTTAAAAACGTCTTGATGGATTTGTTCCTTAATATGCAGCTTTTCACTTGACAAGACAACATGAATTGATGGTTTGTGGATTGTTATGTAATTACTGGCAAAATACAGTCATTAGGAATCCACATGACTGGAAATTCGGGTATGGGCGAAATATTTCAACATGCAGATTTTGCAGTGGGTTCAAGTTGGTCATGCTGTGTTGACCTACAGAAATCTATGCGATTTGAAAGTGACTGAGTTATGCCTCATACATCACTACAATATTGTCAATTAACAATATACTTTTTTTCCCTGTGAAAATAATGCAAGTTATGCAATAGCTTATGCAAATGTAAATGTTAAATGCATATAAATGAACTGACTGAAAGAGAGATGGCAGTGGGACACGCCGGTATATACTGGTCTAATTGATAGCATCAGGATTAATTAACAGTGAGGAAATAACTGGCTCCTAACAAAAGTTTATGTCTTGGGAGAAATCGAACGAGAGATAGATGAAATTAGGGGAATCCAGTAAATGAAGCACTCTCTTTATAGGAAAAATCAGTGTGCTGGTGGCAGTTAGCTGACATCTTTGTTAATAGATCCCTATAGATGAGAGGGATTGTTCTCTGTGATTTACTCTAAGACAGCAGCAGTTAGTAATGGGAATATGAATAATTACTTTTAATTTATCCTTCTTATTTCAACATGTAAACCCTCCTGATGATTAAATGGCGTGTAAATGTGCAGCACACTGCATACTTGCTTTGTTTGGCCTATTTTTTTCCTTTTTGTACCTGTGTCTTAAAAGCATTGGTGTCTAACCAGCACCCCTCCCTCATGTTGTTTCCTTTGATTATTTCTTGTGTTTACACGTTAGTCATTTGTTTTATTGAAAGTAGTGCCAGAATTATTTGGACTCATTTTGAGGACACACACAAATGCACTCGATCACTTTGCTTGTGGTTTTCCTAAACATCTCCAGGCAAAACACATTTGAATGGGTGAATTTAAGGTTGTTTGTGCACGCTGTATATTGGTATGAAGGAGTGCTGTTAGATTAGGGTGGATGACCAGAGGTGAGGGGTCAAAGAGAGGGGCCGTTTGAACCTTTGTCTCTTTATAGTAGTCAGAGCTTAAGGTCAGAAACTGATAATGTATTTGGATAACCTGACTCAACTCAGACAGGTCACACAGGTCATTTTCATTAATTATATCGAAGAAATGCATTGGAGTTGTTACTTAGACTTTTTATGGTGCTTTTAGTCATATTAATGCTGTTATATTATAGTTTCTCTGTGTGGATTTTTTTGTCATTTAGCATCACCTTGTTACTCAGTTACAAACTATTTCTGATTACACAGGATTTATTAAACAAAACAGAGACACTGAAAGATTTTGCAAGTGATTTGTGACTACATCAATTATTAAACACCATGTTTGTAAGTATGGAATTGGGATAACTAATTAATGCCTCTGTCATTTGAATCCTGAAACTGAGGAGCTGCAGCTGTGTCTTAATTCATCAATATTTCATATTTCATTATTTTCTCAAGATTCTGAAATTCATTATTTTAGGGGAATGTAAGTGACTTTTGTTCTTATTTTTCCTTCTTTTTTTCTATTTCAATTTTTCTTTCAAAAATATGAAGTAAAATGTCCCATTGAACATGTTCGCATGATCACATATATATCATAATACATACACATACAGTATATAAAATAAAACCCCTCCCCACAAAGTTGGCAATATCCAAAATTATTGTCCTTGTGAGGACATATTTTGGTTGCTATGAGGAAACAAGTTTATAAGTTATAAATCATACATAAAACATTAAAGATATGTTTTGAGTATAACGTTTTAGCAGTATGAGTCATAATCTCAGTCATAATATTTTGAGAATAAAGTCAAAAAACAAAGTCGTAGCAATACGAGATTAAAGTCATTATATTTTGAGAATAACATCGTAGCAAGGCCAGTATATTGTGTGAATAACATTAATTAATGTAAAAAAATCCTACTCCGCAACAAATAAATAAATAAATAATAAATGTATAATTTAAAAAAATAAAAACAGCAATCAAACGTTCTAAAGGTTGAATTGGGCTCTAACTCGTTAACTTAAAAAAAGTTATATTGTTGTCTTTTCTGAGATAAATGACATTAAGTGACTATTCACAAGCTTTTTTTTTTTCACGGTATAACAAATGATTGGATATAATAGTCTTCAAATCCATTCATTATTTGTTGCGCGCCAGCCAACCAGTAATCGCAATAAGCTTTGTGCTTTGTTGCTTTTAATATCTATTTTTTTATCACGAAATAAATATGGAAATAATTTGACTTTATGCTTGTAATTTAGATTTAATTCTCAAAATATTTTGACTTTATTCTTGTATTGCTAAGACTTTATTCTCGTAATTTTGACTTTATTCTTGAAAGCTTATTATATATATATATCTTTTTTTTTATTTATTTGTGTGGCACCAAAACACTGTCGTATTTATCTGTGCAATACACAACACCTCCAGTTTATGCCATAGCCTTGTATATTTAAAAAATAATTGAAATCTTTGACCTTGAAAACAGTTACTTGAATAAAAACACCACAGCTGTGTTGTTTTAAGAGCCTTTTAAACGTCCTCCTTAATGGCATGAACGTGGTAATTGACTGACAGATACAATCTGAACGATAATCTATCACTAAGTCAAGTCAAGTTTATTTGTATAGCGCTTTTCACGATACAAATCATTGCAAAGCAACTTTACAGCAAATTAAGTTTATACAATATTTAGTGGTAGCTTATCAGTGGTGACTAACTAACAGACTGTATTGCTTTTTGGGAGGAGTTGATGTCAGTAATGGCTATAATCTGAGCGATGACAAAACAGGCCGAGTGTGTGTTAACTTTTGCTTGGTGTTAATAGCCTGATTGTGTGTGGGTGGTGGGGTTAATAAGACGATGAAGGTGTTGGAGAGTTCAGGGGTCATGAGGGAGCCAGCTGCAGGCCTGAAGGCCTCAGTGGCCGTCCCAGACAAGGGCTAGTGACCAAGGAAAGCCTGAGGCCACCAGTGTCACCCTAGGACCCTGTCTGCTCCTGCTAGAGGAGTGATGGATACTCAGCCCGGAGGGATAATGACCCCAAAACGGCCAGCTATGAAAACACTGGGACACAATATTGCATGTTTGAACTCTGTTCCAGCTTTGTTGTAGAGAATAGATAGAGTATTGGATGAATAGAGGACAGCCTGGATGGATGAATCACTGAACATGCAGAGATCATCTGAAGCCTCTTCTAATGGCTGTGTTTAGTCCACTATTGTAAGTGTCTTAACAAAGGAAATCATCAGGATGCCTAAGGCCACTTATGTTCCTCCCCGCTGATCCTTCATCTGTGCTATCCGTCAATTCAACTAACACTAATTAAAATTGTGTCTGAAAGATAAACTCAGACCTCCAGCGCTATAAACATTGTTTAACCCTCATGTCCTCCTTGGGCTCTGAGAGACCTCAAGGCCATTTTAATAGCTCAAAAATATGCTTACATTTTAAGCATGTTTTTACTAATCTAATGAGAAAGGAATGTTAACAAAATCATAACTTGATAAAATGCTTCAACTGTCCTCCATAAATAATGTAACATTATCTGGGTCTCAGAGACCCCAGATATAAAACATGAATAAATGGAATGAATTTCAGGTGATAACGAAAAGTCAAAAAGGGCCCAATGTCTTGCTTTAAAGTGGTCATGGGGCACCAAAAAGGTCCAATATTTATAAAAATTAATATTTTCCATCCTCATTTTCACTCTCTGTGAAACACTCAATTCAATGGGCATTGCCTCTTGCAGAATCGGAAGTGCTGTGATTGGCTAACTTCATTGCACTATATTGCATGTCGTCCTTTACAGGATGTCATGTGTTTTGATACTCGAGATGGCAAGCGCTGTGATAGAGCCGTATATGTTTGAGCCCAAAGCAGAAGATATTGAAACACAACCATTTGCAATGACAGAACAACGTCTGAGATTGATGGTCTTACTCAACATCTTTATCCAACATCTTTATCCAACATCAGTATCACCCTTGCAATTGTTGGACAGACATGAGTTGTTTAGAACACACCTCACTGATTACATACGACGATGACACATGTTAAGTGATTTCAAATCACTTCAGAAGGGTAGAAAATTATCATTCATATTTTAAACTGGGGAGTTTTTGAATGTCTCTTATGCTCACCAAGGCATTTATTTGATCAAAAATACAGTAAATACCTGTACTATTTAAAAATATTATTACAATTTAAAACAACTGTTTTCAGCTTTAATTTAAAATGCAATTTATTCCTGTGATGGCAGAGCTGAATTTTCAGCATCATTACTCAAGTCTTCAGTGTCACATGATCCTTCAGAAATCATTCTAATATACTGATTGGGTGCTCAAGAAATATGTCTGATTATTATCAGTGTTAAAAAATGCCTGTGCTTATTAATATATTTGTGGAAACTGCAATACTTTTCTTCAGGATTCTTTGATGAATAACAGTTCAAAAGAACAGCATTTAAAACTTGAAACATAAATCTTTTGCAACATTATAAATGCCTTTACCTGCTATATAATATATATATATATATATATATATATATATTTATAGTTAGTTAGTTAGTTAGTAGCTTTATTTATCCCCTTGGGGAAATTTTGTTTCAGTCTCCAGTTTCAATATTTGTTTTATATTTAAACCATTGCGGTCTCTGTCACCCCAAACATAAAAAAAACATTAACGTCAATGAGCCATTCTCAACAGATCATGAGGGTTAAGGGAAAAAATTATTTGCAGGGCTTGTCCATCACAGGAAGGAGGAGAGCACTGCTCTTCTCTAATACATAATCACATACATTATCACACCAGCAGTGTACATATACTCTCTTTAATATCAATATTCATCTCCCTTAAAGCCTTTAACACTGGGAGGTATGCCCGCTCATTGGAACGTCTGCGCTGTAAATGCTTTTAACATACCCGGTTATTATGCCATCGTGTTGCAGTGAAGATTTGCATTATTACAGATGTCAAAGAAAAGGGGGTGAGGGTGGGGGTGAAGTGCTATTATCATTGTTTAACCTCGGTGTGTTGCCCAATGCATAACTGTATTATCATCATTACATTTTAATCACCCATGCAACCGCCTCAAGTGTGTGTGTGTGTGTGTGTGTGTGTGCAAGTACATGTTTTCACAAGCCTGCTGGGCTCTCTTTAATCATCTGGCCCTCTTAATCAGACGAGTTTGAAAGAGAGAACTCTTAAAGATGATGTGGCACACTCGATTACATTCTCCTTTACTAATGAAAGAATGTGATAGAGGCAGACTGTGGTCCAGAGAGGCAGCAGGGGGAAAGAGACCAATCGTGAATCACATGACCACTCAGGACTGAGTGTGAGCCGCCTGTATGACTGTGTGATGAGACGTAGAGAAGACACCTTCAGATTCTCAATCTCCAGTTCACTTTGAGATATTTTAATGTAGAAGTCACACAAAACTAAATTTAGATCCCGCAGACATAAACATCCAGCCTCTATTACAAACTGTTTAGTGTTGGATTTGTTTCAGGATGGTTTTTCTGTGGTTTCCGTCTTTCTCGCTCTCTCGCGTTCCTAAGCCCCGCCATGTGTCCCCAGAGCACAAACAGCACCACACCGCTGAGCAAAAGGGAGAAATAAATCTAACACATGCTAAAGGAAGTTCAGCATGAGGCATGTCAGGTGAGCTTTCAAAAGTGACTGCAATATTTCAATGTGGGGGGCAAGAGGGGAGCAGCGACAGTCACAAAAGCAAACCTGTGCTGGGACATTTTCCTCTACAAAGGTGTACAGATGAACAAATTAAAGACTAGAGAATGACAATGTGACTACAGATGTTTGCTCTCCCCGCATCTCTTTTTGCATAATCCCAGTTAAGGAGAAGGTAGAGACCGAGTGCGATTAAAAAGTCCAGGTTTTCAGAGAACAGTGGGTTGCTTATTAGAGTAGCTTTGATCGTGGAGCCTTTGATATCTCAGTGCTCATCGAGAATTCACTTTCAACCATAAATATAGGTAGCTCAGAGAAGTGTTATGACACACACACACACACTTACTCTCTCACAGGCACTTTAAGTTATCAAAAACATTGCAAAATATGAAGGGAACTGTGAGGGAGGGTCTAAAAAGAATACGGGGAAGAGAAAGACTTGGGTGGCAGGTGTATTTTTTTCATTTGTATGTTATTCAGAAACAATACGAGTATATATTTCTATCTGTGTGTGTACATATATAGTGGGTACGGAAAGTATTCAGACCCCCTTAAATTTTTTTTCCCTCATTAATGTACACACAGCACCCCATATTGACAGAAAAACACAGAATTGTTGACATTTTTGCAGATTTATTAAAAAAGAAAAACTGAAATATCACATGGTCCTAAGTATTCAGACCCTTTGCTCAGTATTTAGTAGAAGCACCCTTTTGATCTAATACAGCCATGAGTCTTTTTGGGAAAGATGCAACAAGTTTTTCACTCCTGGATTTGGGGATCCTCTGCCATTCCTCCTTGCAGATCTTCTCCAGTTCTGTCAGGTTGGATGGTAAATGTTGGTGGACAGCCATTTTTAGGTCTCTCCAGAGATGCTCAATTGGGTTTAGGTCAGGGCTCTGGCTGGGCCATTCAAGGACAGTCACAGAGTTGTTGTGAAGCCACTCCTTCGTTATTTTAGCTTTGTGCTTAGGGTCATTGTCTTGTTGGAAGGTAAACCTTCGGCCCAGTCTGAGGTCCTGAGCACTCTGGAGAAGGTTTTCGTCCAGGATATCCCTGTACTTGGCCGCATTCATCTTTCCCTCGATTGCAACCAGTCGTCCTGTCCCCGCAGCTGAAAAACACCCCCACAGCATGATGCTGCCACCACCATGCTTCACTGTTGGGACTGTATTGGACAGGTGATGAGCAGTGCCTGGTTTTCTCCACACATACCGCTTAGAATTAAGGCCAAAAAAGTTCTATCTTGGTCTCATCAGATGGTCTCATCTAATGGTTAGAGAGTCGGACTCGTAACCCAAAGTTTGTGGGTTCGAGTCTTGTACCGGCAGGGATTGTAGGTGGGAGGAGTGAATGTACAGTGCTCTCTCCCACCTTCAGTACCACGACTGAGGTGCCCTTGAAAGGCACTGAACCCCCAGCTGCTCCCCGAACAAAAATGGCTGCCCACTGCTGTGTGTGTGTGTGTGCACTTTGGATGGGATAAATGCAGAGCACTAATTCCGAGTATGGGTCACCATACTTGGCCACATGTCACGTCACTTTCACTATATGTGTGTATGTATATAAACACACACACTGTACACATCTTTTTCGAAGTTGTAAATAGGGCTGCATGATTATGACAAAAATCATAATTGTCAATTATTACCTTGAAATTGTAATTGTGATTATTAATTACGATGATCACAATTTACATTTAATGATGTTTATTGTTAGCCGCAACTACATGCCATTTATTAATATGAAAGTAAAAAACACACGTGAAAGATGAAAACTTAAATTATTATTGCTTTTCTGTAGTATAAAGCCTCAAATGTCAACTATAAATTGGATTTATTTCTTCATTTAATTAAAAAAAGTAAAAATGTGAATGGTATTATAATGGTATAGTAAAACTAAAATTAAAACAATGAAAAAACCCTTAAGATAACCTGTAGAAAGAAAAAAAAGTGAGTGAAAATCGTTTCTACACCAATTTTCTTCACTGTATATGCATATATATGAGTCTCTATATATAAAGTGCATTTGTGATATTTAATAATTTCTGAATTTACATACACTGAATAGTACATTTATAGTAAATTGTAGTAAATTTGAAATTAAGTATAGTAAATTTTACAATATATACATATATAAGAAGAAAACAAGATATAAAATTTTATTATAAGATAGAAGAAATATATAAGAAAATAATAAGTATATTGTTGAGGGTAGTATCATTTTGCCTAGGGCTGTTTGAATGTAAATTTGAAGAAAAGAGCTGTTGGTCTATGACACATACAGGGACATCTGATCTGACCCTGATCATCGGTGTATTTAGCAGGTCATGACTAAAATAATACTCTGTTGAGTGAACATGTACAGAAAAAAAAATCAAACACAGAATATTTTTTCCTGTTTGTGTTCCATCTTAATTCCCTCAGATCTAGTAAAAATCTTCTCACTGATTTTTCACACAGAAGCCCGCACACACACACACTAAGCTACATATCGTACACATCCACATGTTTAGTAGAATTTTGTCCTCAAGATAAAAACAACAAACAGACCTCAACACAACAAGAAAAGACAGATATTCTCAGCTCAAGTATAAGTTTCCTTAATTGGACGTGTAATCCGGTGTCAAAAACATAGCGATACCAAAAAACCCCTGTCCTCATTAAAAAGTACAAGCCTGCTTTTGAGAGCTCACACACAGAATTGATTAGAAAGGTAACGCTGGGTGTGATATTCATTTCTTTCATTGTTCTACTCTCAGCTCAATGAGACAGGATTTTTCTCCCTGCATCCCAATTACAGCATTGTAGATCAAGCAAGGTGCAAGATTAACTAGAGAAGCCTCACTAACACAAAGAGAATTCCTAACTTAACAAGGTGTCATTCCTCATTGATAGAACCCTACAGCGTCTGTCCCAGAGTAATTATGAGAAGTGCATTCGGATGTAAATACATGCACATGGACCTCTAAAAACAGCAGTGCTGTATTTAAGATGCCTTTCTTCCCTAGACTGGAAGCCGTGGGTTTCCCCCAATAAACTTGGTTACATATTGTGGGTATGTCATTATTTTTCTCAGAAATAGAACATTTCAGAGGTTTTATTGAGAGCATATTGAAGTTTTAAAGTTTAAACCCAAGTTGAAATGATAGAACTCACTTTGATCAAAGGGATCAGAGAGTCTGATCAGAGGGAGAGTGGCAGGATCTTAAAGTTTGTTGGCTGAATACTTAAACGGAGCTTCTCTAGGAGGAGGGAAATGCATTGCAATGTCCATGGCAGCCACACTTCATCATTCCTTTTCTTATCTATGACCACCTTTGTAAGCTATAAAAGAGCAATTTCTCATAGTCCAGTACTAATTTCTAAACATACACAAAACTTTTTTTATATACAGTGTATGATATAAATATAGATTGCTCTCTGAATATCTTCACTGATTTTTATCCTCAGTGTCATCTTTAAAGACGACTCTTCTGGATTTGAGTATTACTTTGAGTATGATCTTCATTTACCTCCCTTTAGTCTGTAATGCTCACGCTTTTAATCGTTGCTGGATATTTTATGCAATTAATCCCTGAAGTTATATTGGTGTAGAGAACAGAGTGGAAAAAAAAGGTGCGCACACACATCAGTAAGCAAGCTATGGGAGAAGATGAATCTTTCGATTTCTGTATTTAGATGCTGCTCATAAACTATTTAGACTTTTCAGCCCTAATGGAGATTCTCGAGGCACAGTGGGGCATATTTTATACATCAATAAGGCCAATTATCTGTTTAACTGAGAAAGGCCGTGTTGCCAGATTTGCCCTTCCCTACTGTTTAAACTCAATCTTTTCTTCCTCAACACCAGAGGGCAGCCCTGGCAACCTAACCCTTGTTAGGGTGGTGGGACGGGTCAATATTTAAACCCTAACCCCCCTGCCTGTGTGCCCTGGCAAGACTGGCATGGCAGCACTGCATAGCACAGCTGGCAGTATTATAAAACTAAGTCTGGGTGAGAGCGCATCACATGCACACAGCATCAGTTAGCCCTACAGTATCTCTGGATGTTAAGAGAACGAGATAAATGAACATCTTTCTTTTTTAATTTAAGAGGAATGATGATGATTCACATTTAATTTATGTACATTTTTAATTTTATAATGTATATAATATGTCTATATACTATTATAAATTATATTTTTATCAGGGATTTATTAGGGATTTCACAATATACACAATATGCAATATTGCACAGCATTGGTATCAAATTGGTTATTGACTGATATTAGCATTTTGATATTGAATGTTTAATTGTGCATGTTCATTATTATTATTTTACATTAATTCATGTCATTGCATTTACTAAGTTAATCTTTAAAAACACTAATAACACTGCTAAATGCAATCTTTAAGAAATCTTGTAATGATTATCTGTTTTTAATACTATACATTACAATTTTGTGATGCCTACATTCACTTGTATAGTATTAAAAAGTATTTTATTTAATTATTTAGTTATTTATTTATTGTGATTTGTTTTAAATTTACTTGATTACGAATTATCAGCATGAAAAGTATTATCGGCCTATCAGTATTGGTCAGAGCATTATACTGGTGAATCCCTAATATGTACCATAAGTAAAATCTAATATTTTAATACTTTTAAGTATTTTAGGGTATGAATTCAACAAACCCTTTGAAGGCATGATGATTCTGTGTAATGATTCTCAAATAAACTATCAAGATACTGCAGAAGGTCAAACATTGGCTGACCTACTCGTACACTTCTCTTTCAGACAGGGGCTTGTCATGGCCTTTTTATCCACTGTAGCCATTCCAAGGCTAGGCTTCCATTGCTTGTCCCAGTCTCCCTCATCACAAAAGCCAACACACAGCCATCCAGCTGAAGCTTTGCCCTGTCTCTTCTTTATTCCAGAATCCTGCCTCATTGCTCCACGGTTGACATGCCAACCTTCACCATCCCTGGCCATGCTCAAATTCTTTCTTCATGTGCTCTGTGTTCTAATCAGGTTCCAGAAGCACAGACAGGTTTTTGAGCGCATCAGCTGTGTGTCTGTTGTAGCGTCTGGAGCGCATCAGCTGTGTGTCTGTTGTAGCGTCTGGACCAATCAGACACATTTTTTTGTTATATTTAACAAATACTCTGTGGCACCCCTCAGTAAACAAACCAACTATGAGGATCTATGGACCCTTCCCCCGAAATGCATCTAACACCTCAGAAAGGCAGAACAGGCCTCTGGTTCCATGGCAACCAATGCTGATATCACTGGTTTTATTGCCCAAAGGAATGCGGGCAGAGAAACTCACAATTAATTTACCCTTAGGAAAGACACACAATGCCCATAAAAATGGACTATTCTCTAATTAATTCATAGAAAAACCTTTCTGTGAATGAACACACATTCTCCTCTGGACATTGTGTATACCATTACTGTTCGTGTATATTGTTTTTTGAATTGTATACTGTTTTGTGTGTGTTTTATGATAGATCACTAGTTAATATAACCCCACCGATACCATGTTTGGTCTCTTTGAATTTGTCTTTTGATGATCTAAACGAGAGTGTATATTATATGTTGGTGCATAGGCAGTATATTAGTGTTCTAAGAATCTTTAGTAATTTTGCACCAACATGAGTTCCATATGCAAATTACCATGCTCTCACACAAAGGGTCATAAAACTCCCCAGTATTTCCAATCTCCCACTTGGAATTTTAGCCTTTCTCATTGGACAAGCCCATCCTGAGAGGCATGAATCTTCTCAGACCTTAAAAGGCCCATGCACAGTTCCGCCTATGTTGTTCTTCTTCTGCTAAGTCTTTTGCTAAAATCTTCTGATTGTGGCCCGTGTGGAGAGCCTGAGCCGGTGTGGGCGTGCCCGGTGGGCTCCAACACATAGTCGGTCAGTCTGCGGTTCTGTTAGATTCTGAGAAGATGAGGATGTGAGCTAGCACCCCTCTAAGGACACCCTAAGTCTGCGTCAGGCCTCGGGCCTTAACTTTCCATTCACCAAATATCCTAGGATCTCAGCTGATGTCTCTCTTAGCTCTTTTTCACTTTCCACTAGGAAGAAACTCCCAATCACCATAGAGTCAGAACATCTTTGGAGTTCATCACTCTTCAAACCCGGAAGAAGGTGATCGCGACTCATACACCACCGAACCTCCAAACGATCAAGACTTTCATCCGAGAGTGCATCCGTACACTCATTCCAGGCCAAGGCAAAACAAGTATCGTGCATTTAACTAAACGAAACAGAGGTTTAGTATAAGCTGTAGACCCTGTTCTAAAAGGGCGCTGATGGTTTTACTCAGGTGGTTAACTGACTCTTTTCGTAGCTTCATTCTCTGGTTTTCCTGATGGTTTCATCCATCAAGTCTCATTTGCCCTTTCCCCTGTATGAGTGCTTGTTTGTTTGTTTGTTAGACTAGTTTGTGTTAGTGTTTAGCTAATAAAACTCTTGTGCACAAATTACATGAGTTTCTGATTCTGCCTTGCAAATTAATTGTCCCTTTATGATTTTGATCCTTACTACATGCTCTAATGCATTAATCCTGTATGAAAGTATTTTCTGTGGCCAGAGTTGAAATGAACTTACAATGAATGTTCACTGGACGAACAGATTGGTTGATGGCAATTTAATTCTGCTACAGTTACTACTGGCAGCTGATATTAATAATTGTAATTAATCATAATTAACTGTAATTATTTATATACATTTCCCTTTTGAGCTAATTTG
>NW_015505537.1:854851-865755 GCF_001515645.1 Sinocyclocheilus grahami | reverse complement strand
ACTCTTTTCATAGCTTCATTCTCTGGTTTTCCTGATGGTTTCATCCATCAAGTCTCATTTGCCCTTTCCCCTGTATGAGTGCTTGTTTGTTTGTTTGTTAGACTAGTTTGTGTAAGTGTTTAGCTAATAAAACTCTTGTGCACAAATTACATGAGTTTCTGATTCTGCCTTGCAAATTAATTGTCCCTTTATGATTTTGATCCTTACTACATGCTCTAATGCATTAATCCTGTATGAAAGTATTTTCTGTGGCCAGAGTTGAAATGAACTTACAATGAATGTTCACTGGACGAACAGATTGGTTGATGGCAATTTAATTCTGCTACAGTTACTACTGGCAGCTGATATTAATAATTGTAATTAATCATAATTAACTGTAATTATTTATATACATTTCCCTTTTGAGCTAATTTGCTACACTGTCCTGGCCCAAGCCTTTAGCATTACATTCCCACAGTCCGAAGAATTACTTCACAACATGGAAGATTCATACAGCCCAAGGCTTTATATTTGTAACCCACACCAGCGTGACCACGGCTGGTCCATCAGCAGGCCTCATTAGCTCTATACCCAGAGAATGTGTGGCCTGCCTGGCTCCAGATGGGTCCGAGCCAAGCTTTTGCTGCCAACAATAGGCTGCCAAGCAGTTGTTCTGACAGTGGAAGATGGGAGGAAAAGAGGTTTGCCGGATTTGTATGTTTCTAGTTGGTGTGACTGCAGTGTTATATGAACTGTGTGTTTTATGGAGAGGAGCACAGATGGAAAGCAATATGGTGTTTATATAGTCAATGACCATCCAAGCGCCAACATAAAAGCCACTCAAAAGCATGTTCTTCACAATTTGGCTCGGGTTTAACACATTCATAAATTTCAAACAACAGTTCTTGACTGGAATGCACTAGAATTGTATAAGAATTCAAGCAATGTGATAATTAAGAAAAACATGGCGTCTCAATTCTCAGTGGCAGTGTATAATTACAGTGTGGAAGGTCTGTGTTGTCTGATTCAACCTCACCACTTGCTGATTTCCTCCCATTGCTCCGTGTTCAGGACAGATTAAATACAGCTAAACATCAATCGTCACACTCTTGAGAACCCTGTCTTTGTGTATGTGTGTAGCTTGGCATCTAAACTAGAAAAAAGGGCGGGAAAGTACGCTTGTAAGTGCCAGTTCAAACTTAGACTAAACCGGCACAACAACTTGGGGTTTTGGGTCGCCCAGTGATGGTTTCTCTGTGGCGTTCTCCACTGAAGAGAATTAATGTGAGTTTTTTTAAATAACATGCGGCCGCTGGTAGATGGAGTAAATGGCAAGACTTGTCCCATCACTCATTGCTGTCCTCTGGTTAGCAGCCTTAGAAAGCCACAAAGCTGGCGGGGTGGATCAGTGGCCCGCTCTGACTGCATAGAGAGAGAATAACTGCTGCTGACACTTGCTGCTCCTGCTGGACAGATGATGTCATTTTATGGGCCCTTAAACATATGATCCTAAATGCTTTTTAAAGCCGGGGATGATCTCAGAGGCATTGTACATGCTTAACCTTTGAGTTAGTCCTAATGTGTTTTATTATTTAACTGGGTCTCTGAAGTATTTTTGCTTTGGCCAAATGAAAAGTCCTTTACATGGGGGAACATGGAGCTGTGGTGAATTAAGCTTACAATGGGACATGTGTGGGTAAAGTCTGAAGCCCATAAAATAGCATGACTCGATAGGCACTTACTCAGCACCTGCTCTTTATACTGGACAGTTATGGCATTATTGTACAGAGCACAGATGTCACAACAACACCTGTGGATCCATTTCCCTTATTAACACATATGAAACATGAGCAGAATGAATTTATGCATAAATCGTTCATAAATCTGTTCACACATAAATTTTCCCTGTTGAATTGCAGGCTTCATTTTATGTAAGTATGGTTTTATGCACAATTTACACAGAAATGTGTAATGCATGTGTTTTATGGATAAGGCCCAAAGATTGTATCAACCATGGCCATAATTATTCTACTCTCACATACAAAGTGATTTTGATACAGTATGGGTGGGAACATTTTTTGTGTGTGGGGAAGCATGAGTGGCCATTTGTCCCCTTCGACCTAGTTTGGGTCTCTCCCAGCCATTGTGGCTCCTCCAAACTTTGGCCAGTGTGTCAGCCGAAGTCCAGGACTCTCACAGTCTGCAGCAGTGAGGCTGAGATTTTAGACTGAGTGAATAAGATCAGGTTACGGCAGAGATAATCCTCCCAAAGCTGTTTTCTCCTAACACTATAGCGCAGGATATTACTCTGGCAATAAGTGATTTTAATTGGTTGTCTCACATGACATGCAGAAAGGCGCGTGCCTTTGGGTAATTCCTCTCTCTGTATTGGCCACTTTGTCTGCCTCACTTTTCAAAATAGACTGACTGAGCAGTAATGGTTTTGTAAGGGTGCTGGTTGGTACGTTGACGGCCGGGGACTTAGGGCTGCTGATTACAGTTACATGCACAGTCACCGTCTGGCCTTTTGTTTAATTTGCCTCCTCATTGTCTGACTTGTGGGTCTGGTATTCTGGACAGTGATAGTCTGGCCATACACTAATTGAATGCCAGTCTCCCAAAATGTTTTTGGATCACTTGGTTAGTATTGTAGTCTTGCCCATCATTGTTTTGGATAGTTGTAATTCCAGTAAGCACCAGGACAGCTGCGTAGCTTTGTACCTCGCCTTGGGCTGGGTATGGCTCTTGACTCTTTTTCTAAGGTTTCTAATAGTCAGGATGCTCCATATTTGATTTAAATATATAATTTTATGTTGTTTTGCACTTTTTTTCTATTGATTGTTGATATCAATATTATTTAGTCACTGGGGTTTTTGTCACTTTCTTTATTTGTAAGATAAAATAAAATAAGAAAAAATAAGAAAAGTAAAATTTCCCCTTAAGAAAAATAATATTATCAAGATGGTAAATATACATAAATAACTAACCATCAGGTTTTTTGGGGAGAAAAAAAAATGAACAACTGAATTGAGAAAGATCCTCAGCTACACTCTTAAAAATAAAGGTGCTTCAAAAGGTTCTTCAAGCGATGCCATAAGAACCTTTTTTGGTTCCACAAAGAACCATTCAGTCAAAGGTTCTTTAAAGAACCATCTCTTTCTTACCTTTTTATAATCTGAAGAACCTTTTTTCACCACAAAGAACCTTTTGTGAAACAGAAAGGTTCTTCAAATGTTAAAGGTTCTTTATGGAACCATTTAGACAGAAAGGTTCTTCTATGGCATCGTGAAGCACCTTTATTTTTAAGAGTGTAGTTGCATTATAATGTTTTAATGTTACAATGTCTTCTGTGTTCACTTTTTATTGTGATATCACAGCACTGCCAGAGCAAAAACTTAAAACAAACCAAAACCAAGAATAATAGCAGAAGTAGAACAACACTCCCAGTTTGGTGAGAACTGGTAAGAAGAGAAAAAAAATGCAGATTTTCATACCCCTCTTCTCCTCAACAAACGTCCTCAGAGCATTGGTTTGACATGATTTCACCTGATGCTTGGAGAGCCAGTTTAAGAGCTGGAATTCACTAGGGGGCTCATTACCAAAACAATAGGCCTTAAATTATTTTTACAATATTTGCATGGCTTGGGTGAAGAAGCTAACGGGAATGGAAGAGAAAAGCACGCGCACAGGTTTCTTGTTCCATCAGGGACTCTGCCTCTGGAGTTCTGGAGGGAGGGAGGAGCTGCACCAGTCTCTCTCTCTCCAGGGACATGCCTCCTAATATGGGTTATCTTCCCCCTTAGTCACCCTTTGGCCCTGAGGGCCCTGTGGAGCCTGGGCTTACTCGGGCACTTTTACAGCCTCATCATTACTGAGATCATAGACTGACACAACCACTAACGAGACGCCATATAACTGCCGGAGAGAGATCCAGACACTGTGCCACTGTTGGCAGGACTGAGGGTGGAGAGCAGGCCTGCTATCAAAAGCAGTTTTCTTCTCAAATGATGACAGATAAACTCTGTGTTCCAGTTAATTGAGGTGAGATGTACAAAAATGTACTTTAAACTCTTCCCGTGTCCTTTGGTTTTGCTGTAACAAAAGGTGGCACGCTTAAATGTACTCTCCGAGTCAACAGCAACAACAGAAAAACAAATTTTTACAATATTAACTCAACATGTCTTGAGGGTGGAGTTCGTTGGCTGCGCCAAGTTACATAGGGAACAACTGAAGAGATGGAAGTAGTTTGGGATAAAAGTCTCATGAACAGCTGCTCAAGAAATGGAGATATAACAGCATGTGATATGCAGTCTCCTGACTTCCTCTGTGATTTCTGCAGATGCCAGTTCTCCGATTTCAAAGGGAATACCCAAATGGTGATATCACGTTAAATCAAGACAAAGCTAAGGCATGATTTTTATATGTCGAATGCCACTTTCATCCACGTTTGAGCTATTTTGATCTTGACTAAAATCAAGAATGTAAAGAACTGGGGAATACATGTCACTGCACAGAAAATGATAGCACAGACAGATGGCGCTCATTAGGCCTGTGTTGAAGGGAAAGAATGGCATTAAATGAGATCATCTTCCATCTTGAGTCCATCCTTTGTCATTTTATGCTAAACTTCTGTATTATTTTTTCTTTTTTTTCGATTGCAAGGAAAAATAATGGACAGATCACAGAATATGACTGAAATGTGACATCATATCCCCTTCTTTCAAAGACATCATTCAAAGCCTTGACAAGAGTATTGGTATAATTAGCATAAGTAGCTATAGTAGTACTACAATATGGTGAGTTTTTCGTTCCTTCTTGTGTTCTTATGTTTTACATTTAGATATACCTATCCATGTGTACATAAGTATTTTACTGTAAAAAAGAATAAACTTTACTAAAGCTGTGTGTATGTATGTATATTTTATTTTCTCTCAAATTGTCGACAGACTCCCTAGCACCCACTATATTTTAAGAAAAACATATGATAAAATAAAAATTTAATATAATTAGTGATTGTGTACTTTGACATCTAACATCAGACTCCCTTGCTCAAGCGACCCAGTCATTTTCCAAGAAGAATTTTCAGAGCATGATTTATTTCTTCTGATCCACAGCCTTATAAAGTTTTATTCAACGAACTCTCTTGTAACTTGTTTTCCAATAGGGCCCTGTCCCAAATCGCACCCTAAACCCTCACGGTCTTCCTCTGAGTCTACACTTTTGTGACGTAATTCCGCTCGCCTCAGTGCAGGCTTGGCAGAAATGCGCATCAAAGGTGCATAGCGGCCACAAAGGGGGTGCTCGCGAACACCCTTCTGAAAGATAAAATGACAAATGGGACACCCTACGGTCTCATGGACTTAACGGACATGACGCGCACATGGCGGCCATTGTAAGTCTGCAAGTGCGCAAGTGCATATGAAGTGTGCCATTTGGGACAGGGCCTAGGTTGTAGGCCATGCAATGGAATGAACAACAACTCCCCTGCATTCTACTTTAATGGTAAACACTGTCCTCTTTCCCCCTGCTTCCAGCACTCAGGAACCATTTCTGCGTATCTGACTTTTTTTTTTTTGGCTTCTCATCGGACGGCTTCATCAGATGTTCTCAGCTGCTATTGATGTCAGTGCTTCCGATTGCAAGGCTGGGCACTGCAGTGATGTCTGAGGATCAGTTCAGCCTCCTGAGGCCTATAGGCCTAGGTTTTAACTTCATGTGTTTCGGGCCGTGTCACTGCAATATCACATTTCATCACATCTTTGTTTTATAAGTTGTTTAATGCCGTTTTCCAGGTTCATATGAATGATTTGTGTGTTTTCCTTGTTATTTTGTACTGTCCTTCATTATGACTCAGGTAGACGTGCTATTCTTATTAGAAATAATAACTCTGAAACCTAATAGATATAAAGAGTGAGAGAAAAGAGAATGCAGCCAAAAAAAAAAGACAGCAAGCAAAACAGACAGATGGGTAGGGTGGTATCAGATAAAGGGAAGCTGGGAAAGGAAGTGCGAGAACTTCAGTTCTTTGGCTTGTCTTCCTTTATCACATGAGGATCTGAGTGGTGGAAAAGAGGGGAGGAAGAATCACTGTGCCACAGACAGAATAAATAAGAGGCTTCTCTTGAAAACTCTCACTTGATCTCATCGCTGTATTAGTTCACTGGCTCTTCAGCATGGCCGCCAATGTGCTGAGGAGAGAGAGAGAGGTCTTTGAAGGGGAATGTGGGTATGAGTGTGGGCTCCAGCATTGTTCCAGACCCTCCCAGGGATGCCTACCACCCTAACCCCCGCTGTCACTGCTCGATAAGGGGAAATAAGGGGGAAGGGAGACCTAGTACCCGGCAGTCTGTCAAACAGAGGGTTTTCATAAAGGTGAGCGTGAAGGCAGGGAGGGGAGGATGAGAGAGAGAGAGAGAGTGAGCAAGGGAGAGAGAGATCGAATGGAATTTTGACAGGGAGATGAAGATGAGACTTGACAGTTCTCTCTGGGTTTCTGTGATTAATTGGGATCAGGTCACCTCTCCGGTGTCTGGACAGTAATCATATGCAGTTTCATATGGCGATTTACATAGACACCCTCTGTCTCCCTCACTGGGTGGAATCTTGTGAAACACACAATGCTCTGTAGCACGCTTGTCACCTTATTTATATTACCGCTATGAATCTGAAGAATGAATGTGACCCGAAATAAAAACGCCAGATTCTCCACGTTTAATTTGTATGCTGTGTTGTTGCGGAATTTTTATTTAAGGCCATATTTGGATAGTAATCTTAAATAATACATCCGCTTTATTTATTTATTTATCTTTTCCAGACTCGGCTTGGATGTGATAGGTAGTGCAGGATATCTTTTGCAAGTACTGCTGCTTAGAAGGTGGTTGTCATCGCTGCTATAACTTTCCCTTTCACAAACTCTGTCTCAAAGCAAAAGGCCTTTCAGAAGCCTGGATGGGTACCTAGACAATGGAGGTGCTGGTAGTGAGAAAAGACACAGGATGGTGAATAATTTATGGCAGAGAAAATCTAAAGGAAAGCATGTGAAGCAAGAGAGTGTAGACAGTGGTGACATATCAAGCAACAATAAAGACATAGACAGAGAAGAGGAGAGAAGACACCGGCGAAAAAAAATCTCACTTCAGAGTTTGTTGCTGTCAAAAGGCATGGCCACTTTTTAAAGTTGTGATTCTGCAAGTTGTTTACGAGACGCCACACAGCCCTAACAGGTAGAAGTTCTGCTATGAATTAACTTTTTTTTTTGATACCTGGCTTTGGCTTGTACAGACACATGTATAGCCGTGCAGAGCAAGACTTAACATTGCTGTATTTTAAAGTAGAGAAGATGGAGCGGCATTAGGCATGCACTGGCTCTAGATTCTTTCTGTCTCACTTTTTTATACCCTTTTGTTTATACACAGAACTTTTCAAATGAAGTTCCTGATGCAGTGTGCACAATCCCTAGAGTAATATTTTCTCAGAGAGCTGTTTCGGACAAAACTTTTTCAGAGTTGGATGAATTTCTTCCCATCTTAATTATTTTGTTAATCACTCACTGACTCACTCACTCACTCACTCACAAGCATACACACACACACACACACACATACACACACACAAAACAACTTTTCAAGATGAGAGTCCTGATCAATTTTAAAGATAACAATACATCATTAAATGAATATATCGGGTTCAATACAAGTAATAAACTTGTGTTCATGTTAATTAGCACAAAAAAAAAATTCAGCTTATCCCTCTTTTTCTTTAAAAAATGCAAAAATCTTACAAAATAAATGAATGGGGCCAATCTGTAACATTAAAACACTCACTGTTTCAGTAGTATAGCTGCAATATGTAAACAATATGTGTATTATCTTAGAGTGTAAAAATAACTTAATAACCTCTTATGTGTAAAGTTATATCTAATTCAATTCAAATAAACTGGATAAAAAGTGTTTTTATAAAGTTATAAGCTTTGCATTTCTGCTTTTAAATCCCCTAAACATTGGCCCTATTTACTTACATTGCATGTGCGTCACCATAACCTCCAGTTTTGCATTTTGGTAAAGACAAAGAGGGACTAAATACATTTTTGTGGTAATCGACATTATGCCGCACATGCTATTGATTGAGCTTGACTTGTCCTGGAATATTCCTTCAAGTGAACAGCCATAGCATGTAGAAAAAAGCTGAGTGTGACTTTTCATTTGAAATGACCAGGTGTCACCCATGCTGTAGAAGCCAAAGTGTTCATGTTGGTGCTCAGATCAGTAACAGCATGTCATTACGGGGTTGCACAGCGGGCAGAACAGGTGAACCAGACATACGTCTGACACTCAGGCCCCAGAGATCCCGTCCCACAGACAGCTGCCCAGACGCCCGGCGAGTCCCTGACTTGCCAGTCCGGTTCCATCGGCGGTTCTACTGGTGACGGCTGTGACACGCGAGAAAACTGTCCGTGCCAAAATCCGTCACTTCCTTGCTACTTTCATCCCCCGCGCACTTCAAAACGTGACATGTGTCATCTGTAAGAAGCTTAGAGATGCTGAATCCCCCCCCCCATCTGACGCTTTGATGGTGATTCTGCCCAAGGCGTTTGTCATACATATCTTAGTCTGTAACAATGAGAAATGGAGGCTGGTTGAAGGATGGGGATAGAAAAGTGTGTAAGAATGCATATATTGTAAAATCCCTACTATCACCATGGGGCAGGAAATCAAAGTATGCAGTGAAAGAGTGGAAGTGTGTATCACAGGCTTGTCATCGTTCCTCTTGTTCGCCAGTGATTTCAGTGGCTGCCTCTGGTCTTACGCCAGAACGTGGCTGTCAAAGACTCCGCAGTGAATGTCGGGGCATCTTTGTCCCAATTTTACTACAGCAAATCTTTCAATCCCATTGATACTTGATGTACTACACAGTGGCCAACCACTGTGTCAGGGAACGTCTGCTTATGGATGGATAAAATGCTTTACATTACATTGGCTGATGTCTTTCCATATGTAATTCTGGATTATAGTAAATATGCCAATTCATGTCTGGCCTTTGGAGTTTGAATTAACAACAAGAAGTTACAAATTATGACTATAACCTAAATATGGAACACAGGCCTGTGGCAGAAGAGCAAACATGACTATGTACTTGGCAGGAGATGCCTATGTTTGTGGTTCAGCTAATGTGTCCCTCTTTGGTTTGGATGCCTGTATTTCTCCCATTTTCAATCTCTCTGTGTGTGTTTTGTGCTTTGACTGTTAACCTTTGGCTAAACCAGTCCCTGAGCTAACATCTGTGTGATTGAGATGACTGAACTCCAGAGAGCCGAGGACAAAGCTGCTCCTGTCTCTCCGTATTAAGACTGCCTTTATGACTGTATCAATTAAAGGCCCTTTTAAGCTTGTATCCACAAATATGCGTGTATCCAATTAGCACTGGTAGCCCACATGACCTCATCTGCAAACGATTTGTTTTTTCCTTCACAGTTTTCTATATTAAGTCACTCCACAAAATGTCTCTCTGAATTTGAAATCACATTGGAACACATTGGTCTTGTATTACATATACTCAGAAAATCTATTCTTATGCAAGTTAAGTATTTTTTGTCTAAATAATGTTAATTTGTTCATTAATAAGACTCAAGACACTATAGATCTGAGTCAGGAATACCAGAACCTTTAATGGAACAATTATTAAAAGAACTGTATAAACTGTTAAGAACTGTATATAACTGTTAAAGAACTGTATAAAATAACTGTTTTTCTTAGTCTGAGGAATTTTTTAATAATCTGAAAATTGCTGAAGTTTGTTTTACAAAATATGTGCCTCTGGCACATGTAATGTAATCCTAAATGTTAGAATGAGTAAACATTTTAAACTCTGGACAATCTAATTTTCTCTAAGTTTTTCTATCATTTTCTCTCCTGCACTCTATCTCCTTTCATTTTCTTTTCCTCTGTACCACTCAATTTTTCATTAATAATCATTGTCATGTTTAGAGGTAACCCATATTGAAAAAGGCATGGAGATACATTACACAAAATAAGATAAACACTGAGAAATAGAAAAGAGAGATTTCATTCACATCATTATTTACAGTGATTTTATGGATGCCTGTGACCCACATAAAGTACACATCAGAGATAACACTATTTGGTATTACAGAGCACACATTTCTAAAATGATTTCTAAAAGCAGCATGACCAACATTAAGATGCTTTTTCTGCAGGCAAATCTTTAGGAGATCCAAGTTTCATTCTTAGTGCTGTCACATTTTCAATTCACATTTGAACAAGTGGTGTAATAAACAAAAACAGCTCTCTAATTCAAAGATTTTCTGGTAAGTGTCAAACAGTTTCACTCACACAGATGACAGGGAATTCCAAATGAAAATGGAAACAAGGGTTTGTATTATGGAGTGTTATCCAATACAAGAATTCAAACACACTTGAGTGACAGCTCTCCCACTGAGTTCACTCTTTCCACGTTGAGCTGCTCAGTCCAAACGTCACTTTCCCAAACAGCTAATCAAGTTCATGGGGAGTCCAGGAGAAGGCTCAGAAGTGCTCACTTCAAACCCACAGGCCAGCACACTGATGAAAGAAACTGCAGCACACACACTCTAATTTGAGTTGCGGGAAGATGACAGATCTATCAGTAAAACATGTCCGTCTATAAATAAAGAGAGAGAGATGGAGAGAATGCATACGGATAAAAAGAAAGATATAGGAAGTGCAAAAAAATCTGAATGAGAGGATTTTTTTGTGTGTGTGTGTTCTAAAAAATATTTTGTGTTAAATTTCCTTTGATCAGAAACAACTCATGTACCTGCACAGTGTTCAAGACAGAACTGCTTGTGGTTCCAGCAAACCCATCGTTTCATCACAATTTCACCATCCAGTTAGGCACATCAACCATAACTCCTTCAAAAACAGCCAGAA
>NW_015505537.1:821062-854137 GCF_001515645.1 Sinocyclocheilus grahami | reverse complement strand
TATATATATATATATATATATATATATATATATATATATATATATATATATATATATATATATATATATATATATATTTCTCTCAAATTGTCAATAGACTCACTGCTAGTACCCACTAGGTTTTAAGAAAAACATATGGTAAAATATTAATTTAATATAATTAGTGATGTAAGCGGTCATTGGGTACTTTGACATAGCATCAGACTCCCTTGCTCAAGTGACCCAGTCATTTTCCGAGAAGCATTTTAAGCATGATTTACTTCTTCTGATCCACAGCCTTATAAAGCTTATTTCAACAGCCTCTCTTGTAACTTTCTGTACATCTATTTCCCTTTACTTTCCAATAGGTTGTCGACCATGCAATGGAATGAACAACAACTCCTCTGCATTCTCTTTCAGTAGTACACACTGTCCTCTTTCCACTTTGCTCCCAGCACTCAGGAACAGTTTCAACATATCTGATTATTTTTTGGCTTCTCATAGGCCTTCTTCATCGAATGTTCTCTGCTATTGATGTCAGTGCTTCCGACAGCAAGGCTGGTCACTGCATCCATAGGGCCTGGGTTTTAACTTCACATGTTTTGGGTTGTGTCACTGCAGTATCACATCTTATCACATCTTTATGATTTATGAGCTATTTTATGCAGATTTCCAGGTTGATATGAATGCTTTTTGTGTGTTTTGCTTATTATTTTGCATTGTCCTTCATTATGACTCACACACTTTCAAAATAGTGCATAGCAGAAGTTCCATTCTTATTAGAAATAATAACTCTAAAACCTAATAGATAGAAAGTGAGAGGAAAAAGAGAATGAAAAAAATAACAGATAGCAAGCAAGACAGAGAGATGGGTAGGGTGGTATCAGATAAAGGGAAGCTGGGAAAGGAAGTGCGAGAACTTCAGTTCTTTGGCTTGTCTTCCTTTATCACATGAGGATCTGAGTGGTGGAAAAGAGGGGAGGAAGAATCACTGTGCCACAGACAGAATAAATAAGAGGCTTCTCTTGAAAGCTCTCACTTGATCTCATCACTGTGTTAGTTCACTGGCTCCTCAGCATGGCCGCCGATGTGCTGAGGAGAGAGAGAGGTCTTTGAAGGGGAATGTGGGTGTGAGTGTGGGCTCCAGCATTGTTCCAGACCCTCCCAGGGATGCCTACCACCCTAACCCCCGCTGTCACTGCTCGATAAGGGGAAATAAGGGGGAAGGGAGACCTAGTACCCGGCAGTCTGTCAAACAGAGGGTTTTCATAAAGGTGAGCGTGAAGGCAGGGAGGGGAGGATGAGAGAGAGAGAGAGAGTGAGCAAGGGAGAGAGAGATCGAATGGAATTTTGACAGGGAGATGAAGATGAGACTTGACAGTTCTCTCTGGGTTTCTGTGATTAATTGGGATCAGGTCACCTCTCCGGTGTCTGGACAGTAATCATATGCAGTTTCATATGGCGATTTACATAGACACCCTCTGTCTCCCTCACTGGGTGGAATCTTGTGAAACACACAATGCTCTGTAGCACGCTTGTCACCTTATTTATATTACCGCTATGAATCTGAAGAATGAATGTGACCCGAAATAAAAACGCCAGATTCTCCACGTTTAATTTGTATGCTGTGTTGTTGCGGAATTTTTATTTAAGGCCATATTTGGATAGTAATCTTAAATAATACATCCGCTTTATTTATTTATTTATCTTTTCCAGACTCGGCTTGGATGTGATAGGTAGTGCAGGATATCTTTTGCAAGTACTGCTGCTTAGAAGGTGGTTGTCATCGCTGCTATAACTTTCCCTTTCACAAACTCTGTCTCAAAGCAAAAGGCCTTTCAGAAGCCTGGATGGGTACCTAGACAATGGAGGTGCAGGTAGTGAGAAAAGACACAGGATGGTGAATAATTTATGGCAGAGAAAATCTAAAGGAAAGCATGTGAAGCAAGAGAGTGTAGACAGTGGTGACATATCAAGCAACAATAAAGACATAGACAGAGAAGAGGAGAGAAGACACCGGCGAAAAAAAATCTCACTTCAGAGTTTGTTGCTGTCAAAAGGCATGGCCACTTTTTAAAGTTGTGATTCTGCAAGTTGTTTACGAGACGCCACACAGCCCTAACAGGTAGAAGTTCTGCTATGAATTAACTTTTTTTTTTGATACCTGGCTTTGGCTTGTACAGACACATGTATAGCCGTGCAGAGCAAGACTTAACATTGCTGTATTTTAAAGTAGAGAAGATGGAGCGGCATTAGGCATGCACTGGCTCTAGATTCTTTCTGTCTCACTTTTTTATACCCTTTTGTTTATACACAGAACTTTTCAAATGAAGTTCCTGATGCAGTGTGCACAATCCCTAGAGTAATATTTTCTCAGAGAGCTGTTTCGGACAAAACTTTTTCAGAGTTGGATGAATTTCTTCCCATCTTAATTATTTTGTTAATCACTCACTGACTCACTCACTCACTCACTCACAAGCATACACACACACACACACACACATACACACACACAAAACAACTTTTCAAGATGAGAGTCCTGATCAATTTTAAAGATAACAATACATCATTAAATGAATATATCGGGTTCAATACAAGTAATAAACTTGTGTTCATGTTAATTAGCACAAAAAAAAAATTCAGCTTATCCCTCTTTTTCTTTAAAAAATGCAAAAATCTTACAAAATAAATGAATGGGGCCAATCTGTAACATTAAAACACTCACTGTTTCAGTAGTATAGCTGCAATATGTAAACAATATGTGTATTATCTTAGAGTGTAAAAATAACTTAATAACCTCTTATGTGTAAAGTTATATCTAATTCAATTCAAATAAACTGGATAAAAAGTGTTTTTATAAAGTTATAAGCTTTGCATTTCTGCTTTTAAATCCCCTAAACATTGGCCCTATTTACTTACATTGCATGTGCGTCACCATAACCTCCAGTTTTGCATTTTGGTAAAGACAAAGAGGGACTAAATACATTTTTGTGGTAATCGACATTATGCCGCACATGCTATTGATTGAGCTTGACTTGTCCTGGAATATTCCTTCAAGTGAACAGCCATAGCATGTAGAAAAAAGCTGAGTGTGACTTTTCATTTGAAATGACCAGGTGTCACCCATGCTGTAGAAGCCAAAGTGTTCATGTTGGTGCTCAGATCAGTAACAGCATGTCATTACGGGGTTGCACAGCGGGCAGAACAGGTGAACCAGACATACGTCTGACACTCAGGCCCCAGAGATCCCGTCCCACAGACAGCTGCCCAGACGCCCGGCGAGTCCCTGACTTGCCAGTCCGGTTCCATCGGCGGTTCTACTGGTGACGGCTGTGACACGCGAGAAAACTGTCCGTGCCAAAATCCGTCACTTCCTTGCTACTTTCATCCCCCGCGCACTTCAAAACGTGACATGTGTCATCTGTAAGAAGCTTAGAGATGCTGAATCCCCCCCCCCATCTGACGCTTTGATGGTGATTCTGCCCAAGGCGTTTGTCATACATATCTTAGTCTGTAACAATGAGAAATGGAGGCTGGTTGAAGGATGGGGATAGAAAAGTGTGTAAGAATGCATATATTGTAAAATCCCTACTATCACCATGGGGCAGGAAATCAAAGTATGCAGTGAAAGAGTGGAAGTGTGTATCACAGGCTTGTCATCGTTCCTCTTGTTCGCCAGTGATTTCAGTGGCTGCCTCTGGTCTTACGCCAGAACGTGGCTGTCAAAGACTCCGCAGTGAATGTCGGGGCATCTTTGTCCCAATTTTACTACAGCAAATCTTTCAATCCCATTGATACTTGATGTACTACACAGTGGCCAACCACTGTGTCAGGGAACGTCTGCTTATGGATGGATAAAATGCTTTACATTACATTGGCTGATGTCTTTCCATATGTAATTCTGGATTATAGTAAATATGCCAATTCATGTCTGGCCTTTGGAGTTTGAATTAACAACAAGAAGTTACAAATTATGACTATAACCTAAATATGGAACACAGGCCTGTGGCAGAAGAGCAAACATGACTATGTACTTGGCAGGAGATGCCTATGTTTGTGGTTCAGCTAATGTGTCCCTCTTTGGTTTGGATGCCTGTATTTCTCCCATTTTCAATCTCTCTGTGTGTGTTTTGTGCTTTGACTGTTAACCTTTGGCTAAACCAGTCCCTGAGCTAACATCTGTGTGATTGAGATGACTGAACTCCAGAGAGCCGAGGACAAAGCTGCTCCTGTCTCTCCGTATTAAGACTGCCTTTATGACTGTATCAATTAAAGGCCCTTTTAAGCTTGTATCCACAAATATGCGTGTATCCAATTAGCACTGGTAGCCCACATGACCTCATCTGCAAACGATTTGTTTTTTCCTTCACAGTTTTCTATATTAAGTCACTCCACAAAATGTCTCTCTGAATTTGAAATCACATTGGAACACATTGGTCTTGTATTACATATACTCAGAAAATCTATTCTTATGCAAGTTAAGTATTTTTTGTCTAAATAATGTTAATTTGTTCATTAATAAGACTCAAGACACTATAGATCTGAGTCAGGAATACCAGAACCTTTAATGGAACAATTATTAAAAGAACTGTATAAACTGTTAAGAACTGTATATAACTGTTAAAGAACTGTATAAAATAACTGTTTTTCTTAGTCTGAGGAATTTTTTAATAATCTGAAAATTGCTGAAGTTTGTTTTACAAAATATGTGCCTCTGGCACATGTAATGTAATCCTAAATGTTAGAATGAGTAAACATTTTAAACTCTGGACAATCTAATTTTCTCTAAGTTTTTCTATCATTTTCTCTCCTGCACTCTATCTCCTTTCATTTTCTTTTCCTCTGTACCACTCAATTTTTCATTAATAATCATTGTCATGTTTAGAGGTAACCCATATTGAAAAAGGCATGGAGATACATTACACAAAATAAGATAAACACTGAGAAATAGAAAAGAGAGATTTCATTCACATCATTATTTACAGTGATTTTATGGATGCCTGTGACCCACATAAAGTACACATCAGAGATAACACTATTTGGTATTACAGAGCACACATTTCTAAAATGATTTCTAAAAGCAGCATGACCAACATTAAGATGCTTTTTCTGCAGGCAAATCTTTAGGAGATCCAAGTTTCATTCTTAGTGCTGTCACATTTTCAATTCACATTTGAACAAGTGGTGTAATAAACAAAAACAGCTCTCTAATTCAAAGATTTTCTGGTAAGTGTCAAACAGTTTCACTCACACAGATGACAGGGAATTCCAAATGAAAATGGAAACAAGGGTTTGTATTATGGAGTGTTATCCAATACAAGAATTCAAACACACTTGAGTGACAGCTCTCCCACTGAGTTCACTCTTTCCACGTTGAGCTGCTCAGTCCAAACGTCACTTTCCCAAACAGCTAATCAAGTTTATGGGGAGTCCAGGAGAAGGCTCAGAAGTGCTCACTTCAAACCCACAGGCCAGCACACTGATGAAAGAAACTGCAGCACACACACTCTAATTTGAGTTGCGGGAAGATGACAGATCTATCAGTAAAACATGTCCGTCTATAAATAAAGAGAGAGAGATGGAGAGAATGCATACGGATAAAAAGAAAGATATAGGAAGTGCAAAAAAATCTGAATGAGAGGATTTTTTTGTGTGTGTGTGTTCTAAAAAATATTTTGTGTTAAATTTCCTTTGATCAGAAACAACTCATGTACCTGCACAGTGTTCAAGACAGAACTGCTTGTGGTTCCAGCAAACCCATCGTTTCATCACAATTTCACCATCCAGTTAGGCACATCAACCATAACTCCTTCAAAAACAGCCAGAAACCTTGGAGTTATGATTGATGATCAGCTGACTTTCTCAGACCACATTGCTAAAACTGCCCGATCCTGCAGATTTGCTTTATTCAACATCAAGAAGATCAGGCACTTTCTTTCGGAACATGCTTAACAATTCCTTGTTCAAGCTCTTGTTCTGTCCAGGCTGGACTATTGCAATGCTCTCTTGGCAGGTCTTCCAGCCAGTTCTATCAAACCTTTACAATTAATCCAGAACACGGCAGCAAGATTAATTTTTAACGAGCCAAAAAGAATGCACGTCACACCTCTGTTTATCAGTTTGCACTGGCTACCAATAGCTGCTCGCATAAAATTCAAGGCATTGATGTTTGCCTACAAAACCACCACTGGCTCTGCACCCCTTTACCTAAATTAATTACTTCAGACTTATGTGGTCTCTAGAAGCTTGCGTTCTGCAAGTGAACAGTGCTTTATTGTGCCATCCCAAAGAGGCACAAAATCACTTTCTCAGACTTTTAAATTAAATGTTCCCTTCTGGTGGAATGATCTGCCCAACTCAGTCCGAGCAGCTGAGTCCTTAGCCATCTTCAAGAATCGGCTAAAAACACATCTCTTCCATCTTTATTTGACACTCTAACTCTAGCACTCTCTATTCTAATTCTATTCTTTATAAAAAAAAAACTTGCCCCTTTTAGACTTGCACTCTATTTATTTACTAACTTCTTAAAGTATTTAAGTATTTACTTCTACTTCTTAAAAAAAAAAAACGAACACTTGCTTCTCTTATCTTTTTGCATTCCATCTATTTGTTTTCTTTTTATTTATTATACAATTATAATTCTGACTTCTGATTAACAAAAGCAAAAAAAGGCTTGTAATACTAGCTTACTCTATTCTTTTTCTATTCTGTCTGTTTTCTTTTTATTTATTATATGATTAAAAAAAAACTTGCTACGTGTACTGCATTAAGCTAACTGAGACTTGTTATAGCACTTGCATATCATTGCTCTTTTGTTGATTTTGATTGCTTCCATTGTCCTCATTTGTAAGTCGCTTTGGATGAAAGCGTCTGCTAAATGTAAATGTTCGCAAATAAATTTAATAAAAAAAAAAAACTATGAAGGACACTTTATATATCATATTATAAAGGAGACAGGGGCTAGATAAGGACATTATCACAAGGATAATGGCTCAGTAGCTATAAGGTTTTGAGTCAAAAGTTTATTTTCTCAGTTTTTGTTTTCAAAGTTCTAGTTTAAAATTAAATTAGAATTATGTCCTCCAAACTAACATTCCAGTCTCTCTCTCTCTTGTTTTTTCTTTGCAAAAGCAAATGGCTAGACATTCTAGTAGGCCTATGTTATATTTAGCATTTTCGATATTTAATGAATTGTTCCAATTGTTTAACCCTATGATATGTGAAATGATATTGTGTGAAATGTGAAATACTGTACATAGGCCTATATGTCCTCTGGATGTCAAGCAAAATAAAAAAAACGTACTCGGTTACAAACATAACCTCGGTTCCCTGAGATACGAGAACGAGTACTGCGTCTGCTTAAGATGCATATGGGAAAAAGCCTTTTTTCTCCTGAACTGAAGCCTTTTTTCATTCACGCAGTGAAACTGCACGGCCATTGGTTCGTGCAGAGCTTAAAAAACGAACCAATGGCTCGTCAGCGGAGCTGCCCGGTATATGTGTTACCTTTAGCGAGCGCAGGTTGGGTTGAGCCCACTCTAGGAAGCGCTCTACCAACAGGAAGAGGCGATTTGAAGAGAGGCCTCCCTGGCGATTTATTTAGGACACAACCGACATGTTGTCTGATCGGATTAGCACGTGGTCCCCTTTCAGGACTGGTAGGAAGAACTGACAGGCTCGACATACTGCTAGCATTTCCAGGCAGTTGATGTGGAAGCCTTTTTCTGCCTTCGACCAGTGGCCGAAGGTCGGGATGCCCACGCACAGCGCCCCCCAACCTGAGTTGGAGGCATCTGTCGTGACAACTGTCCTTCTGTGAACCATCCCCATGGCCATGCCCTGTTCCATCCAGCGGGAGTTCTTCCAGGGGGTAAGGGCTGATACACAGGCCTGACTCAACCTGACATGCAGGCGTCCGTGACGCCACGCATGGGATGGAACCCATGGTTTCAACCAGCACTGAAGGGGGCGCATATGCAGCAGACCTAACTGCAGCACTGGAGATGCTGCTGCCATGAGGCCCAGCATCCTTTGAAACGCTTTGAGAGGGCGAGCGGTACCGCTCTTGAAAGAGGTCACCAGCCTCCGTATGGCCAGAGCTCGTTCTGGCGTGACTACAGCTTTCATTTGGGCTGAGTCGAAGATTGTTCCCAGGAACGAGGTTTGCTGGCTGGGAAGTAATGTGCTCTTGGCAAGATTGACCCTGAGTCTCAGGCACTCCAGGTGGCTGAGGAGGAGGGCTCTATGAGATATTAATTCTGCCTCCGACTTGGCCAGGTCGAGCCAGTCGTCGAGGTAATGGATAATACGGATTCCCATCTGTCTCAGAGGGGAGAGAACTGCATCCATGCACTTCGTAAAAGTGTGGGGGGCAAGGGATAGCCCGAAGGGAAGGACCGTATATTTATAAGCCACACCCTCGAAGGCGAATCTCAAGAATGGCCTGTGACGAGGGGCTATCTGGATGTGAAAGTATGCATCCTTCAGGTCCAGGGAAAAGAACCAGTCTCTCGAGCGAATTTGCGCGAGGATCTGTTTCAGTGTAATCATCCTGAACGACCTCTTCATGAGGGCGAGGATGGGTCGGAGGCCACCATTTCTTTTGGGGACAAGGAAATAACGGCTGTAAAAGCATGACTCTGAGGCAGCAGTGCTGAGGCAGGAAATGTTGCATAGCCTGGGACGATTTCTGTGCCTTCGTGAAGCGTTCAAAAGACCTTTGGGGGAGACAGGAGCATCGAGGAAGGGGATTTTATCCGCGTCCTTTATCTCCATCAGCGTCAACCATAAATGGCGCTCGAGCACCACAAGGCCATCGATCTCCCAATTGCCTGGGCGGTGGTCTTGGTGGCGCGTAGAGCCAGGTCAGTCGAGCTCCTCAGATCCCTGAGGGTAGCGGGGTCCAGGCCAGACTGCGGTCCAGGATGCGAGGATTTTGGCCTGGAAGACCTGGAGGACCACCATAGAATGAAGCACCGAAGCCACCTGTCCAGCTGAGGTGTAGGCGCGTCCAGCGAGAGCTGAAGTGGTCCTACACGGCTTAGACGGGTGAGCGGCCTTCGCTCTCCAGCAGATGCGTGGCCACTGACTCATCCAGGGTAGGTGGCTTATCGTATCCCTTTTCTTCAGCGCCGTCAATTGAAGTGAGGGCGGATGAAGAGGCAGTACGGAGGCGGGCTGAGTAGGGAGCGCACCACAATCTGGTGAGCTCGTCATGGACCTTCGGGAAAAACGGAGAGGCACGCTGACGAGGGGCCTGGCGGCGCCCCGGTGGGAACCATTCATCCAGATGGCTGCGAGAGGGCTCCTCTGGCGGGGACCACTCCAAACTTCAACCGCTTTGGAGAGGATACAGAGAAGCTCGGGAGAAATATATATATATACATACATATATACGCATACAAGGATTTTGGTTATGTTGTTGTATATTGTTATATACTGATGTGTTCTTTGAAGCTCTAGAACAATTGCTTTATAGAAGAGGCAGAGTATCTGAGAGTAGAGGAATTTTATTAAAGGGCCACCAATAAGACATGAAATTTAATATCACAAACCACATTGCGGAACATAACACCATTCAGAGACTGCTGACCAAACTGTAGGAAGTAATCAAATGTCATATAGACCTTTAGCGCAAAAGGACTGCTGCTATTTTGACTAAATATGTAAAAAGAGGCACTGAAAAGAGATGCTGTGTATACAAGCAGTGTCTTTGCTTGTTTTCAGCTCATAAACTAGAGTGGATGTATGAAGCTTGTTGCCATCAGACTAGAACAAGCCAACACTGATTGTGTCTTGTTTCTCTGCTCGCGTAGACGATGTCAGGATTATTTTTGAAGTGGGTCTATTGTGTCCAGTTCCTGGGCTTTTGTTCCACATGAAAGAGATTCTGCATGGTGAGGATTGGGTCGGTGTTCTCCATGGAGGAACATGTTTTCATTCATGACTTACTATAGCACAGACATGCGGGCTGCTCTATTTTGCTTTTGCTCAGAAATTTCAAACTTAATTTTAGAGAAGTATGTCCAGGCAAAAAACGCTCACCCCAATAGGTCTCGGACTGCAGTCGGATGCTTCAAAAGGCATGTTGGCGAGGTTGTTCTTTCTTTGTTTCTTTCCAGCAGATGGGAAATAAAAGAATAGACATTTGTGAGAGGATCGGAGAGGAGCGGTTTTTGCATATGACAACTGTCATATTAGAAACGCCTACTATATATTTTTACACAAAGTAAAAGCTAATTCTCTTGTGAGATGTTCGGTCTTCTTTCAAGTTTGTTTTACCAGAGATGCAAACATATGTTCTCTCAGGTACAGCCTTTACTCTGTGGTGTGGATCCTCTAAGGGTACACCAGGCCTAGGGGTAGTGTTCTTGTGTATGTGACATTGAATTCAGAGCACACATACTCTTGCACACACACACACACACACTCACATACACATACACACATATTCCAGGCTGTGGCACTGCATATCATTTCTCACACTCTCTGTGTCCCAGATCTTCAGATTCTGGCAGGGCTAATGCTGAGGAAGCAAACACACACACAATCATACACTCTCAGAGAGCAAGGGCCCAAGTCCTTGTATTTTCTCCCCTCAGAAGAGTTTGGATCTGTGTCTGTGTCTCTCAGAGGTGCAGTAGACAGGCAGAATGTTCAGAGCTCCTCCAGCTCCTTTCTCTTCCGGGAATACTTGTCCAGAATTTTTAAGAGATTCCTGCTCCTCTTCCTTTGCTCCTCTTCCAGATGTGAGCCTAATTCAAAGTCATGCATGTCTTTATCCACATACTGGGCACGGAATAGTTCAGAGAGCGAACGCTGGAATATGTGGCAAGTCTTCTGTGGTTTTCGAGGAAGTTATCAGACAAGTTTGGTGTAGCACAGTGTGTATTTTATGTCAGCACTCTAATTTTGACAGTGTTGTTGGCTAATGAAGTATTAAGGCATTGGGAAGTGTTGCAGCAGGCTTTATCAGAAGCGCACTTCTTACGGAATCAGATAAAACTCTGATAATGAGCGGGGAGAACAAACAGGACCTGTTGCACCCTTGAGATTGCTTGCTGCATATAAAACAGTAAAAGCATCCTAATATGCAGCCTCTTAATTTTTCAGTGGACCTGATGAACTGAATTTCTGACTGATGTTTCCTGAAAGTGGCAACACATGTCCCCTATTTACACCCCTAGCACCCTCCACCAGCCCCCCTCTCCCCTTACGCCATTCCGACTCGACTCTGGCAGATGTGTCGCTTGATGTTCCTGTCAAATGGCACCGAACCGCTTAATAAAATATCACTCCCCTCCATCAGCCTGCTTTAATTGAGTCCCTTGTCAGTTTTATCAAACTGTGTGTTATCATTGCTTTTTTCCTCTTCCTCTGTTTCTTCTTTCTCTGTATCAGCCCCTCTCTCGCTCTCTTACGGAATAGACTAGCAGACAGATCCTTAGTAACTTTGTTTAACGGAGCGAGAGAAGTGATCCTCAAAGGCAGGCTTCTCATTGAATCTATAATTCAGACCCATGATTTTCATTTCCCTCTGTTCTTTCAAAGGGAAATTGGGTTTTTGGAGGCAGGCTGATCATTAGCAGGCGAACAGCATAGTGGATTAGCAAAGGTGTAGCGCCAGGACGTTAAGCTATACACGGCCGACGTGGAAATGTGCCAGAATGAAAGTGACAACATCAGCACGAGAAAAAGCTGCTTGCTCTCTCAAACGGGCACAGAGAAAACATATGCACACTCGCATCCCAGCGTTGTTTACAAATGGAAAAAGTAGACACGTTTTTGCACGGGTTGCGAAACGGGCTTGGAATGTGATGCTACATAACAGGGTGTTGGAAATAAAATAAAAAACAACTTTTGCCTGTTTGCCTGCTTATACTCTCACTCATACACATTCTTCATGAATAAGTTGTGTCACAGGAAGACAGAAGCATAAGGTAGGATGGTCAGATCAGATCGTTCTCACTCCTTAAATCTCCAAGCTGAGTCTGACATTCCCCTGTCCCAACCTCGCTGGTCCCAATGTTGGCTATTCTGGTAGTACTAGTTGTACTAGTGTGACTGGAAACTTCAAACACAGGCTGTCACCAGGTCCCCAGTGAGGCCACGCTCTGATTGGCTGTGCAGACGAGAGTTCTTCTGCCTGTGCCACTGTCCCCATGGAGAAACTCAAGTCCCGCCTCTTCCTTTGAAGTCATAGGAAACTCCACTCACAGCAGTGGGATGTTTTGATGTTAGTCGTATTTCTTCTTTTTCTTCTCTTGTTTTCTTTTCTCTCTCTCTCTCCCTATCTCTCTCTCGCTCTCTGTAAAGCTGAGGGTCTAGTGGTTACAGGATTCTGCCGCACCACTGTACATTTCAACATTGCATTTGATCTTTAATTTATCACAGTTCCAGCAGTTTATTTGACAGGTGCAAGAGCTTTCATCTTGAAGCTACACGGCTAGTGCATACTCCTCTCAATCTCTCTCTCTGTGTTTGTCTGTTTGCGACCTCTATGGGATCTATTGATTCTTTTTTTCCCACTATTACTGTGGTGTACATCGAATGATATGTGACCCTGGACCACAAAACCAGTCATAAGGGTCAAATCTCATCTGAAAGCTGAATAAAATAAGCTTTCCATTGATGTATGGTTATGTTAGGATAGGACAAAGTTTGGCCGAGACACAACTATTTGAAAATCTGGAATCTGAGGGTGCAAAATATTGAGAAAATCGCCTTAAAAGTTGTCCAAATGAATTTCTGCATGTTACTAATCAAAAATTAAGTTTTAATATATTTACAGTAGGAAATTTACAAAATATCTTCATGGAACATGATCTTTACTTAATATCCTAATGATTTTGGCATAAAAGAAAAACGTCTCTAGGTTACATATGTAACCATGGTTCCCTGAGGGAACGAGACGCTGCATCGAAATTCGCTTTGGGAACGCTCCTGCGTGACCGCGTTCTGAAGCACGTGTCAAATCAGCCCAATGGAGCAGCGAGACGTCACGAGCGGGGTGACATAAGCACCAGAAAGTATCCGGCAGAGCGCAAACCAGCTTCGATGAAGTAGCGCCTGCAGGGATGCAGGGAGTATGGCAAAGAGACACAGCGTCTCTTTCCCTCGGGAAACCATGGTTACATACGTAACCTAGAGACGTTCCCCTTCAGGAACTCGAGCTGCGTCGAGATTCACTTTGGGAACGAGAATACCCACTGCGCCATACTACCAATTCCCTGCCTGTGTGTGTATCTTATGAGCACATCACGAAGAGAGAACTTGGGAACCTAGGGTAGATGTCAGGTCTAGGTTGTAAAAGCGGACAAAAGTGTGCGGAGAGGACAAGCCCACCACAGCACAAATGTCCTGCAAGGCCACACCCAAGTTGAAAGCTTTGGAGGCCGCCATACTTCTGGTCGAGTGCGCTCTGACCCCCATAGGAGACGGGAGGCCAGAGAACTCGTAGGCTAGTGAGATGGCCTCGACCACCCATCTACTCATAGTCTGCTTGGTCGCCGGAGATCCTTTCTTTGGCGGACCAAAACAAACAAACAGCTGATCTGACTTACGCCACGGGGCAGCTTTGTGTGCGTAAGCGTCCAGTGCTCTAACTGGACAGAGCAGATTAAGCCTTTTTTGGCCTACTTCCTGGAACAAAGGAGGACAGAATGCCTGAAGTACTAGGGACCCTGGTGAAGAAGTGGGCACCTTGGGGACATACCCGGCCCTCAGGTAAAGGAATGCCCTAACCATGCCTGGAGCAAATTCCAGGCATGAAACAGAAAGTGCCTGAAGATCCTCGATCCTTTATAGTGAGGAAATAGAGAGGAGAAAGATGGTCTTGAGCGTGAGCAACTTGACCAAAACTTCCTCTATTGGTTCAAAGGGGGCATTATATAAGCCCTCCAGAACCACAGCCAGGTCCTAAGAGGGCACCTTAGTGCGCTGTACCGGCCTCAGCCTCAGGGTGCCACGGAGGAAATCAGTGATAAGTGGGTGTCTTCCCAATGATTGACCACCCAGAAGGGCATGGTAAGCAAGCTAAGGCCGCCACGTATACCTTCAGAGTGGAAGGAGATAACCCTGTGGAGAATCGCTCCTGCAGAAACTCCAGAATTGTACCAATTGGGCAGTTGACTGGGTCCTGCAGTCACTGTCCACAACATGAAGTGAAAAGTTTCCACTTCAAGGCGTACTGTTTCCTAGTGGCGGGAGCTCTGGACTGGAGTATAGTCTCAACAACCCCAGTTGAGAGACCAGATGCTTGGATCTGTGCCCCCTCAGGGGCCATGCCCACAGCTTCCATAACTCCGGGCGGGGGTGAAGAATGGCGCCCCCTGCCTGAGAGAGGAGGTCCCTCCTGATCGGAATCTCCAGCGGAGAGCCGCCGAGGAGGGACACCAAGTCCGAGAATCATACTCGGGCCGGCAGTGGAGCCCCAGTGGAGCTGGATGCGTGAGGGAGAACCAGAGCGGACAGTGTGTCGTTTCCTGCGACGCAAATAGATCAACTTCCGCCTGGCCAAATTCCCTCCAAATGAGCTCCACCACCTCGGGGTGGAACAGCCCGTGAGAGAGGCATCCGTCGTTAGTGTTACGAGACGACAAGGAGCCCCTAACATCAGGCCTTGAACCTGGAACCAACGTTTCTTCCATATTTCTAAGGCACGTAAGCATCACCGTGTGACCTTGATCATGGGAAAATCCCTTGGTTCTGAGCCACCACTGCAAGGGTCTCATGTACAGCAGGCCAAAAGGTATCACGTTGGACGCTGCTGCCATCAGGCCCAACAGCCTTTGAAACTGTTTGACAGTGAGTGACTGGCCTTCTTTTACTCTCCTGACTGCCGAGAGGATTGACTCGATACGAGCAGGAGACAAATGTGCCTGCATTGAGGTTGAGTCCCACACCATGCATAAATAAGTGGTTCTCTGTAGTGGAGAAAGAACACTCTTCTTGGCGTCTAGTCTTAACCCCAGCTCTCTCATATGGGCGAAGACGACATCTCGATGCCGAGCCGCCATCTGCTCCGATAGTAGTCTTTGAGATCTATCGTAACAAACCAGTCCTCGGACTGGATTTGAGATACTATCTGCTTGATAGTGAGCATCTTGAACCGACGCCGTTTGATAGCGCGGTTCAGGAGATGGAGATCTAAGATCGGACGCAAACCCCCATCCTTCTTCGAAACTATGAAGTAACGGGTGTAGAACCCGGACGCTCTCGAGAGAGGCGGAACACGTTATATGTGCCCCTTCCTCAAGAGAGTATCTACTTCTTGTTCCATTACCAGAGCCTGCTCGGGGTCCACTAGTGTGGGGATGACCCCGTTGAAACTAGGCGGATGAGAACCGAACTGGATTCTGTAACCTTTCTCTACAATCTGCAGAACCCATTTGAGATATTTGGTAGAAGTTTCCACGCTGCCAGAAAATCTACTAAGGGAACCAGCCTCTCGAGGCTGGCCTCTGGTGTTATTAGAGGAGCCAGTTCGATGCCCTAAAGTGGATGACCGGCAGGGAACGACCGACTTGACTGCTGTAGCACCCTCACTCGAGGGGGCGAGCTCGCCCGTGCCGTACCGTCGCCGGGCAGCAGCTGGGATTTTGCTCATTGGAGCTCACTGAGACCTGAAGCACCGAGGGTGGCAGGGGTATCAGTGACTCTCCATGAGGGCACTGAGGAGGATCGGGCACCGTATACTGAGGTGTTATCTTTTCCTCCCCAGGTGGGGCTGCCCTCAGGGGCCTGACAATGTTGGCGTCAGGAATGCTTAGTCGAGGTCCTCATCGACAAAATAACGGTCCGCAGATCCTTCTTCGGTCTGGAAGACCCCGACTGAGAGCGTCGCCCGGACCCCCATTCTTTTTGCGGAGAGGTGCGGGTTGCAACGCTCTGCTTTTGTGACTGGCGGTATGAGGAGCTTGATGGCTGGGGCTGCTCCCGCTCAGCAGCCCCATGGGCCTGGGAGCGACGAGGGAGGAAACGTTGAAACACCGCCGCTTGCTTCCTCGCCTCCTGAAACCTCTCAACGACAGTGTTAACTGCATTGCCGAAAAGGCCAGAGGGCGAGATCGAGGAATCTAGGATGAAGAATCTATCCTTATCTTGCATATCAGAAAGATTCAACCACAGATGCCGCTCTGTGGCCACCATTGCTGCCATTAAACGGCCGTTGGCTCTGGCCCCGTCGTGAAGGCTGTGATCTAGCCCTCAGGAAACGCTCGTCTAATTTGATTTTAGAACGAGTGTCCTGTTTCTCGGCTGGCCAATCGATATTTAACTTGGCTACAGCACGAGCCACAACCTCCACGAGCTCCTCATACACGAGGGTCTGCGGTGGTGAGTCCACAGTCTCCTCTGTCTCGACACTCATCACCTCTACCTCCTCGGAGGAAGATAGATGAAGTGTCTGGCTCTCTCTCCGGGGGGAAGAAACCGCAGCTTGGGCTTCCGAACCCTGAGAGAGAGCCGCGGATCTAGCCGGTGAGGCCCGAGAAAAGGACGAGACCGTCTCGGGTTCCCTCCGCTAAATCCACTTGCGATCCCCATGACAACAGTCTGCGCTGTGCCTCGGCAACAGCGGGACCACTGCCAGTGGGATCGCGAGCCTGGCCGCTCTCATCAAACACGGCCAGGCGAGAGCAGCTCGCAGTCATGGCAGTCAGCTCCCTCGAGAGCTGACTGTGCATGCTCCGCTCCCAAACAAACGACACACAAATCGTGTGTATCCCCCGCCACCAGATATCATGGGCAGGGAGGAACACAGTGTTTGTAATGCCGTTCGCTCGCCATAGACTTTTTCATGATATGTTTTTAAATGCTTGTGCTGACAGACAACAGTAAATAGACAGACACATACACAGAGCGCTACTGAAGAGCAGAAGCTGGTTTGCGCTCTGCCGGATGCGCTTTTATGCTTTCTGGTGCTTACGTCACCCCGCTCGTGACGTCTCGCTGCTCCATTGGGCTGATTTGACACATGCTTCAGAACGCGGTCACGCAGGAGCGTTCCCAAAGCGAATCTCGACACAGCTCGAGTTCCTGAAGGGGAATCAATAATTTTGACCCATACAATGTATTTTTGGCTATTTCTACAAATATACCCCAGTGACTTAAGACTGGTTTTGTGGTCCAGGGTCACATATGTGGTTAGATGCTGTATGCTTAGCCCCCTGCATGTTGCTCTATGAAGGTGGAAGTTTAGCAGATGCTGATTACAGTGACTGGTGGCTACTGTGGGATTTAGAACTGTTGTTGTCAGGTTTGATCCAAATTTGAGTAATATTAATTAACAATCAAAATATATGGGTTTTCTTCAGATATAAGCACTTTTGTTGTGGGGACTTAAATAAACGTTCTTAAAACACACTGTTCACACTGTTATGGCCCGCTCATTTAAGGTTGCAACATAAAATCAGGATCAGACAACAAAGTTTAATCAAAGCAAATTGTTTTATTACTTTAAACTATTACAACAATTAATAATGACAATAAACAGAAGTCTAGGGGTATCAATGAAAATAATTAAATTAATATAACAACAACAAAACTTTAACTACATAATATAAGAAATGACAAAAGAAACAAACAAGAAAAGAGTCAGAAAGAGACACTTTTGAGAGAACTATCCCATCGGATTTTAACACTCTTAAATACTCAAACTAATGATCAATTAACAGGTTGACAATCAATCAAAATCTTCCACTCTCTGCTCCAATAGGATCAGGAGACTCAGGGTCGTCACAACACTCTTCAATATATTATACTATTTAATTTGTCTACTAGCAACGTCTAACACTGGATATACATCCATAACAGGAACATTCTTTCCTTTTTTTCTGAAAGTCATTAACATTTTCATTACAGTGTCAAATCATGTTGTTTTTTTCTATCAGTCTGTGATGTAAATGATAATGAAAATGACATTTTAACATATTTTGAATAAAATGACAGTGTGTGACATAAGCAATAAAATTAAATCTATAAATAAATGGTCATAATAAAACAAAATTTAAATCTGAAACAAGTTTTAATAAAAATCAACCACTGGGACAAAGAAGTGACTGAAGTTGAATAGCCATACAGTATATTAAAAATACCATTTGTTGTCATTTTTTCTATTTTATTTGTGTATTGATAGGTTGTTGGCATACGGAATCATATTAAAAGTAATTTAGCCTCTTTTAAACTTTGATAAATGCTTTCCAGTGGACAGAGGTAAAATAAAGAGAACAGAAAAGACAGATCAGTTTTGAAATGAAACACAAACTGCTCTCGTTTCTACCCCGATGCTTTTGGCACTATGCTTTGTTCGCCAAATTCATTGGACAACATAGTTAGTTCTTTATACTGAGTTCTTTAGGAAGAGTGTCCTCATCTGTAGCCACTGAGGTTTCAGCAAAATGAATTCTCGCCTCTCTCTCTTCATCTCTCTCTATGTCTCTCTCTCTCACTCTTTTCTTATTTCCCTCTCAGGGAACAAGCCTCACCAAGGCACCTCTTAAAACAGGAACTTCCACGACTATTTTGGCATCAAAGCTTGTCACGAGGGGCTAACCTTCTGAAGCAAACTTGTGAGAAAAGAAGTCGGAGGAGGAGAGGGGGAAAAGAAGAGGAGGAGAGAAGGCCTGTGTGTGCTTTAAGTCTATGGGGGGCAGTTGAGAGAGTGAGCAAGAGCTGTTCTAAAGGGAAGGAGGCTCTCTCAGGGCACTTGGAATCAAATCCTCCCCTGGTGCCTCAATCAGGATGGAAATGTGCAGCTTCAGATGCTTTGCTACAGCTAATAACAGTTCTGCAGTTTCTTTAAGGTTTAAGATTCTGTCTGACAGGGGAAAACTTTGTGGAATGATGGAGCTTGTTTATACTTGTTTAAACTATAGATTTGGATTTAATACTGAGTGGAAAGTTCATTGGGGGCTGGACATATGATCATAATGCATCTGTATACAAAGAACATGCAGCTGTAAGCCCATGAATTGGACAGTATAATTGAGATTCCATCTGGATCACCATTTTGCTTTTTATGAGAGACACTTAGTTCCTAGATGCTCTATGGCTGTTTTAACACTTTGTTTGGTTGCTTAGTTCGATTTTGATCCATTTAACAAAGATATTCATTCGGAGGTTCTTTTAATTTTAGTCTTCTTTGAACAACAAATACATTTTCATGTTTAATTTCATTTTAATTTTATTTCATTGAATGAAAGGTTATTTATTTGCATCAAATGTTGAATTATTTTATTTAATTATTTTATTTCATTCTTGAGATATTTACCTAGATCTCCACAGCTGAGATCTCTTGGTTGACTCATAACTTTGCTTTTGAAGCAAAATTATGAGTCAGCCAAGAATATATTGAAGTTATCTACTTATGAGATCTAAAGTGATCTAAGTGTGTGTACATAGTCATAAAGACAGATTTCTCAGCGTGACTGGTGTTGATTAAAAGTTGACATTTCAACACTTGGCAGCCATGATGAAACAGAACTTTGAGATCAAACTTGTACAGTGATAATCGCCCACTGGCTCCTGTCTGCAAACACCTAAAAAAACGCATGAACGTTTAACTGAGCATGAGAGTGATACAGCACACCACAAAATGTCGTCAACACAAAAAGTCAGCTGTTCAATTCATCTGCTGCCAACTCCTTTAAGTTATTCATCTGGAAAAAAAATGCATTCATCATTATATTTTTAATCACAGAGACGAGATAGAGAAAAGGAATGCCTTCGGGAGGGTGAGGGGTGTATGCTATTCCCAGAACTGATCCGGCATTGTTGCCCCGCATCGCCAAACATTCCGCAAATTGACTTTGAATGAATTTATTTTTAATGTGTTGTTGCTGCTGCAGAAAGTGCATAGAGCGAGTAAAAAAATGTGTGAGAGTATGTAGAAGAGAAACTGAATGAGAGCAAAAAAAAAAAAGGTCCAGAATAAAAAAAATTTTGTTTGCTGTAGTTAGGCCTTTGAGTTGATTTGGTGTATAGGAAAATATATGTTTAGTGTGCTATAATTACTCTAACCCTGATATGTGGTTATATACAATGTACATTCATATGCATGAGTGTACAAGTATCTGAAATATGATGCATGTGTTTAATGGCCCAATAAGAAATGGACCATTCTGTGTCCACATTTTAGAGTCCTTCCCTGTCTCTGGTTTCCTCTGTCTCTTTGTTCTTTTCTTCTCTGTCGCTGTCAGTCCAGCCCATACAAAGCTGCTCTCTCATCACAACATCCTGCTCCAATTGTAATTATTAATAAATTAATTATCAGCCCTTCTCTGTTCCAAACTAATTGAATCCCATTGCAGGTCTTAAGTAGGACACACTCCTATCAGACAAATGGAATGATATCCAGGGCTTGTTCCTCAGGGTACAAGTCTTGGCTTCATCCCACAGAACGCACACTGCTTTGTTGTAGCATCGCAACTATCATGCGAGAAGACTGAGATGTTAACAAAAATCACTTTATGTTATAGAAAGTGGTGATGAGGACAGTCGCATCTGGGGGCTGTGGGGGGGTCATCTTATTTATATTCACCAGTACAATAATGGTGTATGTCCTGTCCTGTGGTGCATTTCCAAAAAGCATCGTTAGCTAACTATGATTGTAAGTTCCATTGAACTCTATTAGTATCAATGGAGCTAGGAACCATTGTTGCTTTTGGGAAACGCATCCCTGACTGCCTTCATGCCAGTTTGTCATTGAGAGACAATATCGGACAGAACAACATTTGATTCAGCATTTTAACATGATTTTTATAGTTTTTGAAAGGTAATTCATTTAAAGTAGTCTATATTATGTATCGATCTTCATCCTATTTTAAGAGTATTTTCAATCAAACTTGAATGTCAACAATTTTGTGTTTTTGGGAGAAATCATTCCTTTTCATTAAATAAAGTCTGTTACCGTCCTGTAATTTTTAGAGTATTTTTTTGTGTGTGTGCTCTCTCTCGAATGTAATGCAAGGGTTGTTGCTAGACCGCCAGTTTGATAGAAACTATGATGGAGAGAAACAGATATCAAAATTTATGAATGAGTGATTAAACATACATCTGTCCTACACCTGAATTTATTGCTGTCTGCTTGTGATTTGATCAACTGAGATGGATGTTAATATCAGGTGTATACATGCATGTGGTGTCTCTGGGCATTTGACTCAATGGGGATACACACCTATAGCTGAAGAGAAGAAACAGTTATTTGGATATGTTTTTGGTATAGCCATCTGTCATCTGAAGGGAACAGATTCTGAAAGCCATGTTGTGTATAAGGATGTACTTATGTCTCTGGATGGGATTTGGCAGCTGCTCTATGAGGTTCATACAGTATGTACATACACAAAGGGTACCTCCATGATGCTCCAGGGTAGTGGAAGGTAGTTGGAGGCCTGTCGGCACATGTCAAGTCTCTGAAAGAACCTCTGGATGATCATTACCTCAGAAGAACAGGTCTGTCTAGGGGAAAAAGATGGTTATAACTTTTGTTGATCTAACATTTTCCAGTATGGTGAGAAAAATGAGGTGGAGACAAACAACTTTGACATTACCATAGACGGGGTTTATTATTCACCATAATGAATATGGTGTTGAATAAGTCAATTTGCTGGCTTGGATTTTTAAGGATGGTGCAATCTGGGGTGTGGAGTGAGTTTAGAGATAGAAAAAAGGGGTTATGAGAGAAAATCAGATTGAAAGAAATTTAATGGGCAATAAATAGGGCCAGTTGATTTGTCCCACTCATGCAGGCAGATGTGGTTGAGCAGGGGAAGGTGGAGGAGGGAAGCCTATAGCCTAATGCAATCACATTAAATTTTAAATAATTTTATGCAGATAAGAAATGACATGAGATGATCTCTTTGGGATGCTGAAAGAAAATGTCAATTATAGTTCCAATAATCTGGGAAATAATGCTTTTTGCATTTGCATGCTAACTTGGCAAAGCTAAAGAAAACATAAAAATGAAAAAAAAAAGACAAAATTGGTTAGTTTGGTTTTGAGAAAGAGACTCTCCATTAGAACTAATCAGTGGTTATATTGAATATAGCTTTCCAAAATGTCATGATAAAAACTAAGGTTCAGAAGATGCAAGAAATGAATATGCGCTTTACAGAATCAATGCCATGACAACCTCTCTCGAACCTCCAAAGCAGGAGGTTCGAGAGAGGTTGTCATGGCCTTGATTTTGTTTCCTCGAATTTTATTTTGCTGGCCATTTGCAGACAACATTGATTTTCCCTTGTGGCAAAGTGTTAATGAATCGACAAAACTCCTACACTTATGAGCTTTTCAATGAATGCTCTTCTTTCTTCCGTTACCCAGAAGTGAGAGTGTGTGCTGTGCTGGTTTCCTTTAATTTCACCATGGGCAAGACTCAGGCATTGAGTGCAAAGGTGCCAACTTCCATATTTAGTTAGCAAAGAGGCCATCCATTATTGAGCAAACAAAGAGCTGTCTGTCTCACTGCTTTGGGCCAACAATTAAATTCATCAGGCCACATGTGGAGGTGGGGTGTGGAGGAAAGGCTCAGAAGAACAGGGCAGATGCAATATTGATGTCTTTAATTGAGGCTTTACGTTGTACATAGTCAATATTTCTATCTGTGTCTACAGCACTGGAAAGGCTTTGTCTGGGGTGGTTTGGAAAGGTTGTGTAAATTACATGTTCTGCATTGGTAAATGTGTGTAATAGCATGTTTTGGGTGGATTTAGAGACAGGCATAGCCGGGCACAAAGGAAGTTCAGTCAGTGATACAGAGGAATATACTGGATACATTATTGAAAACCATGGATCTGGATACGGTCTGTAATGTATTTCAGGTCTCGCCTCTATTCGCATAGTAATTTTGATGGTTTTCTTGGATTATATATATATATATAACTTTGCATAAATATACTTGGATATCATTTTTTTATTGTTATCATTATTGTTATTGATAAAATAGTCATAATGCATGTTTTTTATACATTATGACTATTTTATTAATGTAGTGCTTATTAGATGTCAGACAATAATACAAAAAAAAAAGCTGTTTTGGTATCTGTTTATTTTTATAACAGTAATGGTATCATTTCACTTTCCCCTTCCCATCTTTCTCTGTCATCTTTCTCTACCCAGTGTCCCTCTTTCTCTCTTATTTTTCTTCACTTTCATTGCATCAGCTCTCTGCATATGGTGGTTTTAATTTGATGAGAGAAAAACAAGTTGAGAATATTGATTTTAGAAGACCGCCTCTGCCTTTAAAAGCAGCCGCATGGCATCCTGCAACCTTCAATTGAGGCTGAGCATGTAGGTGTGTGTGTTCTCATTCAGGCTCTGTGTTCACGCAAAATGATACATTAAAGGCTATGTTTTACTTCAGTCAGACTGAGAGAAAATAAACGAACACAAGCAATGTCTGTTCACACGCACGCAGGCACACAAGTCAGACAAAAAGGCCTAATTTATCTGATCATTATATGAGTGTTTTCTTTCCTTGAACAGTTTACCTTTCTGACTGTTTGAGGATTTGTGACAACACTATCATCAGGGTTAGAGATGAACAATTCTTGAGGTGGACGTTAAGTTAAAGTGGACACATTTCACATGAAGTTGAATTGGAATGACTGAAATTTAGAATTTTGGGCATAATAAATTTATTTCTTTTTTTAAGTATCTTCTGTTCACCAAGGCTGCATTGATTTGATCAAAAACCCAGTAAATCCAGTAATTTTGTGGAATATTATTTCAAATTAAAATAAATATTTTCTGTTTTAATATATGTAAAATTGTAATTTATTCCTGTGATGGGAAAGCTAAATTTTCAGCAGCGATTACGCCAGTCTTCAGTGTCACATGATCCTTCAGAAATCCTTCTAATATGCTAATTTCCTGCTCAAGAAACAGGAAATTTTGTATTATTTTAAATTTTTTTTTATTATTTGATGAATAAAAAGTTCAAAAGAACAGCATTTATTTGAAATAGATTTTTTTGTAACGTTAAAAATGCCTTTACTGTCACTTTAGATCAATTTAATGAATCCTTGCTGAATAAAAGTATTAATTTATTTAAAAGAAAAACAAACAAACTTACTGGCCCCTGATTTTGAATGGTATTTGTGTAGTGTATTTAAACTAAACAAGTAGCATCTATCTGTCTGTCTGCCTTTTAGGCTTTTTAAACTTTTCTGAAAATTTTCAAACAAAGATCTATAAAGCCAACATTCAGAATGTATCTTGCTGTTCTAGTTAAAAATGGCACTTATATGTATTTCTTTAAATGTCATCATTTTAATTCTTCCTTTCAATCAAATTCAATTCTGTTTGATACCTTATTTCTAAATTAAATTGGACAAACAAAAATAAGAAATGTATGATTACCTCAACTGGTATTATTCATGCTTAAATTCAGAAGCATTGAGAATGGTGTTGCTTGTTGACATCCTTAGTTTTATTCATAGCCACTTGAGTACATTTGTTTAAACTCTCTCTAAACATCTGAATCTTTTCCTCTTATAGACCTATTACACCTCTTTAATATTTTCATCTCAGTTTTTCCTGGCTTTGCATTCTGTCTTTTCAGTCAGGAACAAGCTAACCACAGGTTGTGTGTATACATATCCCACAAATCTCTTGCTGCACTGGCTCTGATCTGTGGATTATGCTCAGAATACTCCACACTGAGAGGATGGCACATGTAGAGTTGAGACACACACACACACTCAAGCAATCATTCTCACAAAAATACAGAGCATGTGTGCCCTACCATCCCTGTAGCTTTAAGAAGACAAGTCTCTAATGCAGACATTACTAAACCCCTGCCATCATAGCCACAGAATGACACCACAGGACGCTGAGCTCTAACGCCTACAAAGTGCTTAAATATCTTAACATATTTAATGCATAATGAAAGAAGTTGCTGCACTTTGGGTGAAGTATTCCCAGTCGGTTTGCACTAGCTATCTGGTGGGAAAACTCACTCTTATACACTCCATAAAACAAGGTAATGTTAGTCGAGGGGTTTGGAGAGACGGATAGAAAGCTTTCTGCAGTGTGTTTAAGAGAACACTCTCTTTAGGTTTGTCTCATATGTTTAAGATACATGTTCGCCCTGTAGTCACATGCTGTGAGTGTTTGTTTTTAGGAAATGTCAGTGGGTTGAAGAGTGCCTCTAGTGGTGAGCAGAGGTGCACATCCATGTCTTTTTAGTGTACGGCCTCTAATAATCACCTAAAGTTGATGCACATGTAACATTGAGGATATATGATTGTTCTACAAAATTTAATTCCTTAATTTAATGTAAAATTTTTTGTGGAAGGAAAGCACCTTAATACAGCAGTAATGAACAATATTGCTAAACCACCAGGCTGTGAACAGCTTGCGGGTGAAGTCAGTGTGAGTGCTCCGCTTTATAGGATCTCCATCTTTGCCTACCTCTGGATCCATCGTGTGTAATCCAGCTGATTGAGATGCATTTGTTGTTGTTCTCACAGGTCTGGACTGAAAGTGGGAAAGATTAGAGAAGAGCACCCCATATCGAATAGATTATTTTGGGATTTATGAAAAAAGGACTTTTCAAAGTTGTAAATAAAACAAAGATTGTTGGAGTGTGTTTCACAAGAAAATACTATTTTATTCTTTCCACTTCAAAATATTATGTTTAATTCAATGTGTCACTTGCTGTTTCTTTGTCATTAATTATGAAACGTACTAGCCATTTCTGAGTAAAAATTGTTTCTACACCAGTTCTTTCAGTGTACATGGAAAAAATTAGAGGACCACAATAAATGTTTGGGAACTACAGGTATGTCAAGACACCTTTTATTTTCTGTAGGGATGCACGAATATTAAAATTCATAAAAACACTAAAAGCTATAAATAATGGTTTTAAATGCTACAAGACAAGTGAGTTTAGGAATCATAACATTATAATGTACAATATGAAAAATTGATATTCATTATGAGATTTACTAAAGATTACAAGTGAAAGTTTACCTAAAAATTGCAATTCTTTCATCATTTACTCAGCCACATGTCATTCTAAACCTATGTCTTTCTTTCTTCTGTGCAACATATAAGAAGATATTTTGAAAAATGTCTCGTTGTTGTTGTTGTTTTTTTCTCCATAATGTGGAAGTCAGTGGTCACCAAAAACGTTTGGTTCCCAACATTTTTCAAAATATTTACTTTTGCTTTCCACGGAAGAAAGTAATTCATCCAGGTTTGGAATGATATGAGGGTGAATAAATGATGACAGAATTTTCTGTAAAAAAATGTGAAAGAATATCGCAATGATCTGATCTAAATTAAATCTCAGACTTTGACCGATACCACTAAATTAAACAATTTTCAGATTAAATTTTGGAAATATATTTGAATAAATGGGAATATAATTTCATAAATGTCTAAAGTGCCTACCATGCCTCCCTGCATGATTCTGCATATACAAGATATTGTGAATGAAAAACAAGTGCATTTGCTTGTTTTAAGCCCATGTTTATGGGCCACAGAGGCCTCTTTTTTTTCTTCCTCACAGGAAGTAATTTTTCTCCCATAGCGTAGCCGATGATAAGGCCATGATCCCTGCTTATCTGTCCCCTGTTAATTTCTCCTGATCTTTAAGTGTTCTTAAAAGGGGCCTCTGAGGGTGGTGATGAGCTTGCTCTAAATTGATTACCTGTTTCAGTGAACGCGCTGTTGCCTGCAGATTCTATCAGCTCCGCTGGCAGGACCCTCACTATTTCAATTTGATCGGATTTAATGAGGGGGAGGATATGAGGTGTGTGTGTGTCTCAACGTGTGTTTACGTTTAAGTGTGTGTATATGCGCGTTACTGCCTCGATACAATCGCATTTGTCAGCATGATCCTTTTTAAGTGCATTTCAATTAGAAAGCGATTCACTTGATTCTATTACTCCCAACTCTTGTCGCCCTAATGTGCGCCGCTGCTGGAACAAGCCACGTCTAATGTACACTATTTAATTTCCTTAATTGAGCTAACGTGCTTTTCATATCCTAATTCCTCGAATAATCTTTGATTTGTGCACCGCACATGCTGGGATGTAATGAAAGGGGGCAGCCAAAAACATCTGTTAGAGCTGTGATTGAATCAGTTCAGTAACATCTGCAGTTATGAGGCCGTTAGCAGCCAGCCTGGCCCTTTTATCTACTTACGCCAATTATCCTCAATGCTAACTGACTGAACAGATATTAATATGGATGTATTTGAGGATCTGGTTTCCTGAGCCGCTGTCAAGCTTTGTATAAAGTGTTGGATGTTTATTACATTCTTTGATTACATTCTTTTCTAAGACATAGAGGAGAGTGTTGCTTGGAAATCCTGAATAATTTTCACAAAACAGAAGTTAATTGATTACTCATACAGTGACATAGACTTAGGGCCAGACAGTTCACAAAAAGCATTTTGTGTTCCAGTGCTTTTTAATGTACACTGAACTAAATTATAAATGCAACACTTTAGTTTTTGCCCCCATTTTTCATGAGCTGAACTCAAAGATCTAAGACTTTTTCTATGTACACAAAAGGCCTATTTCTCTCAAATATTGTTCACAAATCTGTCTAAATCTGTGTTAGTGAGCACTTCTCCTTTGCCGAGATAATCCATCCACCTCACAGGTGTAGCATATCAAGATGCTGATTAGACAGCATGATTATTGCACAGGTGTGCCTTAGGCTGGCCACAATAAAAGGCCACTCTAAAATGTGCAGTTTCACATACACATACATTCAAAATGCCATCAATAAAATGTACCTGTGTTCGTTGTCCATAACATATGCCTGCCCATACCATAACCCCACCGCTACCATGGGCCACTCGATCCACAACGTTGACATCAGCAAACCGCCACCAGGCTGTGAACAGCTTGCGGGTGAAGTCAGTGTGAGTGCTCCGCTTTATAGGATCTCCATCTTTGCCTACCTCTGGATCCATCGTGTGTAATCCAGCTGATTGAGATGCATTTGTTGTTGTTCTCACAGGTCTGGACTGAAAGTGGGAAAGATTAGAGAAGAGCACCCCATATCGAATAGATTATTTTGGGATTTATGAAAAAAGGACTTTTCAAAGTTGTAAATAAAACAAAGATTGTTGGAGTGTGTTTCACAAGAAAATACTATTTTATTCTTTCCACTTCAAAATATTATGTTTAATTCAATGTGTCACTTGCTGTTTCTTTGTCATTAATTATGAAACGTACTAGCCATTTCTGAGTAAAAATTGTTTCTACACCAGTTCTTTCAGTGTACATGGAAAAAATTAGAGGACCACAATAAATGTTTGGGAACTACAGGTATGTCAAGACACCTTTTATTTTCTGTAGGGATGCACGAATATTAAAATTCATAAAAACACTAAAAGCTATAAATAATGGTTTTAAATGCTACAAGACAAGTGAGTTTAGGAATCATAACATTATAATGTACAATATGAAAAATTGATATTCATTATGAGATTTACTAAAGATTACAAGTGAAAGTTTACCTAAAAATTGCAATTCTTTCATCATTTACTCAGCCACATGTCATTCTAAACCTATGTCTTTCTTTCTTCTGTGCAACATATAAGAAGATATTTTGAAAAATGTCTCGTTGTTGTTGTTGTTTTTTTCTCCATAATGTGGAAGTCAGTGGTCACCAAAAACGTTTGGTTCCCAACATTTTTCAAAATATTTACTTTTGCTTTCCACAGAAGAAAGTAATTCATCCAGGTTTGGAATGATATGAGGGTGAATAAATGATGACAGAATTTTCTGTAAAAAAAATGTGAAAGAATATCGCAATGATCTGATCTAAATTAAATCTCAGACTTTGACCGATACCACTAAATTAAACAATTTTCAGATTAAATTTTGGAAATATATTTGAATAAATGGGAATATAATTTCATAAATGTCTAAAGTGCCTACCATGCCTCCCTGCATGATTCTGCATATACAAGATATTGTGAATGAAAAACAAGTGCATTTGCTTGTTTTAAGCCCATGTTTATGGGCCACAGAGGCCTCTTTTTTTTCTTCCTCACAGGAAGTAATTTTTCTCCCATAGCGTAGCCGATGATAAGGCCATGATCCCTGCTTATCTGTCCCCTGTTAATTTCTCCTGATCTTTAAGTGTTCTTAAAAGGGGCCTCTGAGGGTGGTGATGAGCTTGCTCTAAATTGATTACCTGTTTCAGTGAACGCGCTGTTGCCTGCAGATTCTATCAGCTCCGCTGGCAGGACCCTCACTATTTCAATTTGATCGGATTTAATGAGGGGGAGGATATGAGGTGTGTGTGTGTCTCAACGTGTGTTTACGTTTAAGTGTGTGTATATGCGCGTTACTGCCTCGATACAATCGCATTTGTCAGCATGATCCTTTTTAAGTGCATTTCAATTAGAAAGCGATTCACTTGATTCTATTACTCCCAACTCTTGTCGCCCTAATGTGCGCCGCTGCTGGAACAAGCCACGTCTAATGTACACTATTTAATTTCCTTAATTGAGCTAACGTGCTTTTCATATCCTAATTCCTCGAATAATCTTTGATTTGTGCACCGCACATGCTGGGATATAATGAAAGGGGGCACCCGAAAACATCTGTTAATGCTGTGATTGAATCAGCTCAGTAACATCTGCAGTTATGAGGGCATTAGCAGCCAGCCTTTCCCTTTTATCTACTTACGCCAATTATCCTCAATGCCGACTGACTGAACAGATATTAATATGGATGTATTTGAGGATCTGGTTAACTGAGCCACTGTCAAGCTTTGTAGAAAGAGTTGAATGTTCTTTACATTCTTTTATTACATTATTTTCTAAGACAGAGGAGAGTGTTGCTTGGAAATCCTGATTAAATTTCCCAAAACATTAGTAGTTAATTGATTACTCATGCAATGACATGCACCTGCAGCATATACACTTAGGGCCAGTTCACACAAAGCATTTTGTATTCCTTTTTAATTTATAATGTAATATAATATATTGAATTGAAAACTACTCTTTTTTTTCTTTTTTTTAAATACTACAACATTACAATTATTTCTTGTAATGTGTGTGCATGTGTGTGTTTTCTATACTAGACATCCTAAAAGAGGGCATTGGTTGAATTCACAAAGCCTTGGGACGAAATTCCCTCATAGGAGGTTATGGAGGGGCCCATTGGTTACTGGCTTCAGCCCAGGTATCTGAACAACGAACCCATTTTCCTTCTTTTTGTCAATGGGTCAGAGTTGCCCAACAAACAAACATGCAGCAATTAGTCTATCAGCATTCTGTTGGTCTAGACTTTCAAACTAGTCTGGAGCAACAAACTAGTCTAGTTTCTCTCTGGTTTCATATTAATTTGGCCTTCAGAGAATCTTTCTTTCTTTGTCTATAGATCAGTCTTTATCTTCATGACCTCTTCCTCTGGGTTTCTCCTCAGATATTGTCCGCTGGCATCACCTACTGTCATCACTGCCCTCTTGCCTGGATCAAGTAGCACAGACTGTGTACTTTCAAACATACAGCTGTACATGGCAATGCTTAATGTCTTGCTTCTTTATAAACTGATACTTCAAATGTGGCACAGACATGTCTCTACTGTGCATTTCTTTTGTGAGTAGAATATGCCAGACATCGCTTTGCATATTAGTGCAGTGATCGAAATGTATCGGCAAAGAACTCTAAGAAAAACTCACCACCAAAGGAAAAAAGTTTTTCCCTCTCTTGTGGGATAGCTGCTCTTTTTGTCTTCAAGTTCGCAAGTTCACTTTTGAAATAGAAGTGGTGGAACAGAGGGCTCACCACCACTGTTTATTTTATTGTAGCTCACAAATGTCATTCATTATCCTGGTGTGGGAAGCAGCATTGGTGCTCCTTTCCATGCTCCCCAGCTTTGGCTAATCACTTCTCTATTCCCATCATCTGTAAATCCACACTTGTGGGTGTGCTGCTAAGCAGTCGAAGAATAAAACTCATATGCGTCTACACTGGCTCAGTGCTTCATGTGGCAAATGTAAGATTTGTTTCTGTTTATGAGACAATAATTGTGTTTTTCTCTCTGCTTCTTTACTGTGCCTCTCTCTTTACTTTGCCTGTGTTCTCTCTTTGAGTTTGTGTTTCTACATGGCGAGTTAAGCTGATTCAAGTGTGTGATTAAACCAAGAAGGCTAGCAATCGCATTTATCTCAGTGGCACTTGCTCTGCTTCTACAGGCCTTCCCGAATGTACATTAATTTGAAATCTACCAAAGATAGATGTAAAGTTAGTTTTAATATATCTCTGAAAAAAATATGTAATGTATTTATGTAAAAAAAAAACTGGCTAAAGTATCTACTGTAATATTTTTGCAACTTTAATTATATAAAAAAAAACACACACTCTCTCACACACACACACACACACACACACACACACACACAAACATAATGGAAAATCTGCTTGTTTGGGGCTAAAGGACCAAACGTACTTGAAGTGAAGTTGAATAATGAACGGGTGTGATGTCATTTCGAACAAAATCTGGACAAAACCAATTTCATTTGAAACGTCTTGCCAGTGCTAACGTTCTGGAAAATGTCTTTACATTGCTATTGGTCCATGTTGATTGCAAAATAGGTAGGTGTGCTCTAGGGTTTCACTTTCTTTTTGTTGTGGAAATATTTTCAGGTTAATTTTTTCACACAGTTTGTTGAGGTCAGACATAAGAAAAAGCATCATCATATGATCAGATGCTTTCATAACTTTTTGCATCGCTGTCATTTTTGTTGTGTTTGTTGCATTTGTTGAGAGGATATCACATAGCACATATTAGCATTAGCATTAGCAGCGTCAGAATTGTTTGAAAACAGTAGACAATTGCTCAGGTATTTAAAACTTATTTTTACCTCTAAGCTAAGAACAAAAAATAACTTAGTTGAACTTGCAAAACTCCTTTTCTCTCTAACGGAGAGCTCTGCTACCCTGTATCCTACAATTCTGCACTGTCAAGCACTATCTGATTTCTGTAAAGGACCCTCTTTTGGGCATGGTTTCTGCCCTTGACTTATTCTGTATTTGGCTTATGTCCTTTTCCATTCGCACAATACAGGAATAGACAGTAGAGTGTCTGCGCTACGTTTACAGTATCAGTTTATACAAAAGCAATACATACAGCAGTACATAGAGGTGTTGTCCTACGTCTGATAGTATTGAGTCTGTGCTACTTGATCTGGGCAAGAGGGCAGTGAAAACAGCGGGTTATGCTGGTGGATGATATTCAAAGAGAAAGCCAAAGAAGAGGTCATGCCTGGGCCCACATGCAATTTGCATATTTTGAAATCCACCCACTGTTGAAGAGCTCAAGCATTTAAAGTGGCAGATGACAAAAGCTTAGAATAACAAGAACATTATTGTCTAGTGTTGTGTACACTAATATAGTTACCAAACCTGTATGACTTTTTCTTTAATGGAACAAAAAAGAAGATTTTATTTAAATATTCGAGCTCTTATTTTATCCATATTGCCTCAACTAACATCAAACCTCAATGGTGCTTTCACATTTGAGATGCATGTGTGTTGGTCAGTGAATTGGTTTAAGAGTGAATAAAGGATATATTTGAAATGACTGCAAAACACATAGCTCACCCCTTGCATTTTTATAGTTTGGCTGATTTGATTGTTTCAGCTAGCGATAAGAGCTCTTCTTAACACATTTTAACATGTTTAAATCCCCCATCAAAATCTCTCTCTCTCTCTCTCTCTCTCTTTCTCTCTTTTAAAATCATCTCTGGACTTCAATGAATGTGGCTAAAGTACATCACTTGCTTGAATCCGATCTGAAAATCCTATGTAAACAAGTTGAATTTAGCTCCCCCTCCTGTTTAATACCCCTCCAAACTTCTTTGATCCACTCAAAAAGATAAATCTTTTCTTTCCCTCTCGATATCTATGTACGTTTCTCCCAGTGAAAAAGGCAGAGACTTAATTCATTTAGGGGGTCTCGGGAGACAGAGCTGGTGTCTAGACAGGCCTTTACTTTAATGTGTAAAATGCTCTTTCTCTCTTCCTCCAGCTCTCAGTGACACCTGTGCGAAGTCCCAATCACCCCCATCCTCAATCTCTGTCTCTCTCTCTCTCTCTCTCTCTCTCTCTCTCTCTCTCTC
>NW_015505537.1:816036-818441 GCF_001515645.1 Sinocyclocheilus grahami | reverse complement strand
TCTCTGTCTCTCTCTCTCTCTCTCTCTCTCTCTCTCTCTCTCTCTCTCTCTCTCTCTCTCTCTCTCTCTGCTCCGGACACTGCTCTTTCTTCACTCAGAGGATGGGAGTGTGGGCTGAATTCTTGACCCTGCATCGAGCTGTCCTCTCTGGGCAATCTGGGCAGCGCTCTCCCTGCCTGACATGCACAAGTCTTTCTGTTGTGCTATTATCAGCTGAGTGTTATTACCCCTCTTTGCACAGGAAAATCTGCCCTGATTTTCATTGACCCGTCCTGAATCAATGCTTTTAAAAATCTTAGACACCTTTTACTTAAGAGCAAAAGCATGCATTTTATGTTTTGACATGGTAGTATTGATTCGGCAGGCGGCAGAGGAAAGATGGGTGGGGGTTGGGTTAGTATGACAGTGCTCTTCTTCCTCTGTCTTTCTGCCTCCATTCTCTTCCTCTCTGGCTTTTCTGTTTGTCTTTCCTTCACTTTTTCATCCCCCTCCTCTCCGTGTCTGGTAACGCTGCCATCCTTAATGGCTTTCTCATGCTGGCTCTTCTGGTGTCCCCAGTGTTCCTCTAGACTTCTTAACTCTGATCAATACCCCCCCCCATTTGCCCTCTGATAAATTATGGATGTAGCTCTCACATCACATATAAAATTTCTATTGTGTTTGTCAATGGCTGATCGATATTCCACCTCCGCTCATCCTCAAAGCTCCTTTTTTTCCTCCCCTTCTAGCTCTTCGTCTTTCATCTATTTTGCCATCCAGGTTTGTTAGTGTGCTTGTGTATGTTTGTTTATGATTTCTGTCTTTTTTCTAATCTGAGGTCTCCTGGGCTAAAGGCAGAGCTGCAATATGTAGCAGACAACAGAGACTGTAATGTTCAAATACGAGTATCCACCTTCTCACTCCCTCTGTGCATTCCTTCACCCTTCATCCTTTCTTTCCAGCCTTTCTTCTCTCTGAGACGTCGTTAACATGTGTAGACATCAGTTTCAGACAAAATACTGAGGTTTGGAGATGCATGTGGCTTTTCTCTAGGTATGTGGATGAGGGGTCCCATTTGACATGAACCGCAGCTCTCTCTCATCCCTGCAGGCAGCGCTCTGGCTCAGCCCACCGCCAGGAGAGACTGCTGCCCCAAATAAACAGCTACAGGATAGATGAAATAAAAGAGGGGATTACAGCGAAGGGAAAACAGGTAAACTTTCTCAGAGCTGTCGTTTGTGGGAGAGGCAACAGTTTGATTCTCTCACATCTAACATCTTGTGGTTGTTAAAGAGAGAGAGACATAGAGAGATGGAAGAGATAAAGAGAATGTTAGAAGAGAGTGTATGGCTAATGTAATTTGGGTCATATTTATACACATTCAGCACATATCTGCGCCATGTCGCATACACCAAATTTTTGGGAAGGAAAATGATTTCAAAATGTCCTCAGAAGTTTGCATAAACTGATATTCTTGACATGTTCTCAAAAAGTGGTTCATAAATTAAGTAAATGCTGTTTCCTTTTTCTTCTGAAAATGACACAGTTTGTGGGTTTGGTTTGTACTTAGTGTATAATAATTGTAACTAGCTTTATTTGAAAACAATAACGATGATGAGTTCCCATATTGAGGTATATTTTTATTTGTTTTTGTCTTTTTCATCAGTTAATCACTTGTATATCTCTGAGACATTATATTTTCATTCACTGGACTTGAGGGCCGTTAACAGTAACACCAAGGACGATACCAATTGCTATACAGTTTTAATTAATGATGGTTCTAATTCTATGAGAATATGGAAGTCCACACCACATCTATAATGATAACGGCACAGAGGAATGATGTTGTTAGAATCACTCAGAACCAGATTATTCCCAGCTGATAACAAAATCATTGAAAGCTAATTGAAATCCACCCACTGTTGAAGAGTTCAAGCATTTAATGTGGCAGATGACAAAACCGCAGCTTATATATTACTATACTAACTATACTAAGTAATATAGTTACCAAACCTGCATGACTTTTTCATAGTGGAAAACAAAAAGATATTTATAAAAATATTTGAGCTCTTATTTTATCCATATTGCCTCAACTAACATCAAACCTCAATAGTTCTTTCACATTTGAGATGCATGTGTGTTGGTCAGTGATTTGATTTAAGAGTGAATAAAGGATTAATTTTCTATTTAATCATCATACAAAGTGATCAGAAAACTTGGAATATACCCGTTTAGTTATATAGGTTATTTTCACGCTTCTTTTTCCTTTTGGAGATTGACCCCATTGACTTTTGTAATATGAACAAACAGCTGAAACATTCTTATTCTTCTTCTTCTTCAAAAAAATAAATAATATATATATATATATATATATATATATATATATATATATATATATATATATATATATATATATAAATAACACA
>NW_015505537.1:790836-814905 GCF_001515645.1 Sinocyclocheilus grahami | reverse complement strand
GTATATAGAGAAAATATATATATATATATATATATATATATATATATATATATATATATATATATATATATATATATATATTGTGTTCAGCAGAAAGAAAGAAAATCATATGATTTTGAGACAACATAGATTAAGGGTGAGTAAACTGACATGTACAATTTTACATGTACTTTTATGCATCTGGCAGACATTTGGAATACTCTGGAGGATTAGAAGATTATGATTTGTACCCTGCACGTTTGTCTTTTTCAACATACAGTTTATGCTGCTGTTTTGTACAGGTAGAATGTTACAAATCTTTCTGGGTTTCAGCCACAAGCACTATGAGCCTATGGGTGTGTGTACTGATTGTGTTTGGATGCTGTTTCAGAGTGTTCTTTGAGGGCCGCAGGGGTACAGAGTGATGTGATGAGCTAAAGAGACTGGCTGACACTCAGAGAGGATTTTCACTTTGCTCTGCAAGTGCTGGTGAGGTGAGAGGTCATCCTAACACTGATGTGAAGCACAGAGGAGCAGACAGACAAAGAGCATAAACAAACACACACACACACACACACACACACACACACAAACATCCTATTATAATTCACCTTCGCTTTCACTCTTCTGGTTTATGATTCCATGGCAGTCCTTTGTAACATGAGTCTTTTATTTCAGTTTTATTTTTTAAGTTTTATTGCATCATGAAATTTCAGTGAAATCCTGTGCAGATGTTTGTGTGTACTTCACAGTCTGTTCCTGCTCGCCTTGTTGTGTAGTCGAGAGCCTAATTTCTGAGGGAAACATAAATGCAGTTAAATCCTTAGTGTTGCCCTGCCGTCCTGCCTCGTAGCCATGATGAATAATTCAGAGAGAGATCCTCTCCACTGGAGGAGAGGGACAGTTACACACATTCCTGCTGGCAGAAAATCCATACTCTCTGACATCTTGCTTCAAACCGCAATTAATACAGACTGAAGCCGGATCTGTTTGAGCCAGTAATTGTTTTTAAGATGAAGTGTTAAATGTGTAATTGTGGTTGAAGGTTAATTTCTGAAGAAGTAGAATGAAAAACAGAACGGAAAGGAGGGGTGTGGTGTGGTACGTAAAAAGTGAAGGAGAATTTTTCAGGACAATGAAAATGGTTCATCTTTTTCTCTCCATCCATTAGCCACAGAAACACACACACAGAAAGGCTCAAAACTGTGATAATGGGGTTCATTCACACATATTTGTATTGTCAGCTGACTTCGGCTCTTTTAGCAGTGTATGTGTGCCTTCTTATTGAGGATGCACAATATATCGGTAACATTGGATATCTGCCAAAATTATGGATTTTTAAAAATAATTTATTAGTATCGGTCAGTATTGGATATTTGATTGTACAAGCTTATCTCCTCTTTTTTTTTTTTACATGTTAGTATATCTTTGCCATCATCCAATGCTGACTTAAAGTTAATCTTTTAAAACACTAATAATACTTTTAAAAGTATTATTTATCAAATATCCCAAATTAATATCCATTTCATATTGTTTCTAAAAATGTTGTTATGCCTAAATTCACTTGTAGCATTTAAGACAAAATCATTAAAAAATAATTTTCGTCATCGGTTATAACAAGAAAATAATTTATAATATTGTTATTGGCTAGAATTTGAATTTTGGTGCATCCCTACTTTCTATGGGCATATTACTGTATATTTTCAATGTATTTAAACAAAGTAATGGAGAATTTAGAATATATTGTAGGTTATTTACGTGTTATGAGTTATAACATAAAAGTAGCTATTGGCATATCTTTATTGTCAATAATTTTATTATCAGTACATCGATACTTTTTATGCATTCTAATTTGTCCTCCCCTAATTGCATTTATCAGCTAAAATCTACTGATATGAAAGGCAAAAAAAAAAATGTTACTGCGTTAAGGAGAGAGAAGGAAATAGAGTTTGAAATCATGAACCAGGCCCTGTGTTATTGATTGTGTCATTGGTGTTTGACCCTTGTCTCTTTGGTGATTCTCTGTGGCCCTCCGAGGATCATGTGTGCTGCACCTCACTGTCCTGGCAACACATTAGAAAGCTCAGCACTGAATTCTCCTTCTCAGACACAAACACACAGCTGATTCCTCTACACACTTGTAACACTCAGCCTAAATAAGGCAGGCTACACAAATAGAATTTGTTCTGTTTACCTCTTAATAGTGGGGTTGAAGGAATGCAGGTACAAAAAAGAACTACCAAAAATAATGAATGCCAACCCAGAGTGTATTTCACAAGAAGACAAAAAAAACGTTATATACAATCGATGTATGTGTGCGTACTGTCCTTGAAAGTCCAATAGTATGTGGGTGTCAGGGTGTGTGTGTGGGTTCAGTTCGGCCTCACGGGTGAACTTGTATAGAGTCCGGGAGCACGTTGAGGAACAGCGCTGTCCTGTGAGGAAATCCAACTCAAATAGTCCAACAAACTTGACCATTCCATGCTGAGAATTCCACAAAGTTCACAGCACATAACAGCGGCATGTAGGAGACGATCGATCGTAGTGTATCCAAGTGAGCACATTGAGCGTAGCTCATGAACGCCGCTAACCGGCTTCTTTTATCAGACGTGTCAAGTCATCTGGTCGATGTGACGTCACGGGGATTCCCTGGCACATCGCGAGCGAACTCTCGCGAGAAGAAACAGGGTCCACAACACTCGACGGGGCAATACAAACAAACGATACATCAATAACAGCTGTGACACATCAACAATCAAATTAGTATTTAATCAACAGCTTTATAAATATATCCCTCTTATGTGGCCATGCTACATAGATCCCCCCCCCAGCCAACGGCGGTCGGAGATGAGCGTCCATAATAACACTTCAAATTAACCACATTCATCACATCTGTTTTTGGTGGGTTGCCCCAGCACACAGTGTAATTTACTGGCCCTGTTTTACTTTTTATTTCAGCTGGACCCTCCCACTTGGGTGCTAGCTTGGCAGAGAATTTGTTAGAGGCATTGGAAAGAGGATGGGTTTTTAACCAAATCAAGTCACCCGGTTGAAACTGTGCATTTTCTCTATGGTAATTATAATACCTAGCTTGTTTGGCTTGGCTCATCCTCATCCTGTTTTTCACCTCCTCTACCATAATGTTCTGTCGTTCCACCATGGAATACGCAGCTTGATCAGGTGAAGGTGGTCGGTGGATTAGGCGTTCCAGAGGTCCCAGCACTTGACTACCCAGCATGATCTCAGCCGGGGTCTTCCCCATGCTCTCCTGCTGGGCGGTGTTGATGGCATAGCTGATGGTAGCCACTGGTCCCAAGTTTGATGTTGTTGTCCCACATATGCAGCAATCATTGTTTTTACAGTCCGGTTGATTCTTTCTGTTAAGTTTGCTTGTGGGTGATAGCTTGTTTTTAGTCTCTGAACACAACCCCATGTCTTGCACAGATCGCCCAGAATGCTGGAGGTGAACTGGGGACCCCGGTCAGACACCAGGAACTTAGGAACTCCCCAGTGAGTAAAAATCTCCTCCCTGATGATTTTCACTATTTTCAGGGTCTTGGCATCCCGAAGTGGAAACATCTCCACCCACTTCGTGAAATAGTCCACAATGACGAGGAGGTAAGTGTTCCATTTCTTACTGGTGGGGAATGGACCCATTAGATCAATCCCTAGAGTGTCCCGGCTCAGTGATCTGGGAACTTTGTAAAATTCCAGATGGTTTTGTATTACTGGGTTTGTATTTCTGACATACCTCACAGCTTTTTATGTACTGCCAAACATCCCTCTGGACGGACGGCCACCATGCCACCTCCAGGATTTTCAGCAGGGTTTTTAGCTGTCCAAGATGACCTCCTAGGGGATTATCATGGTAATAGTGCATGAAGTCAGCTCTCAGTGTCTGTGGTACCACCAGCTGATATTTTTCTCCTTTATTTTTCAAAGGAACTTTGCGGTACCACACACCTTGGTGGTCTTCAAAGGTGATGGGCTGTTCTTTGGCTGAGCGAGGTTGGTCTCTAGACTGCAGGTGAGTGATGGTATGATCCACAGCTTGAGCTTTAGCAATTTCTTCCAATGAATGTGATAAGGTAGACGAGTGATGAGAAGTTATGGAAAGACATGGGACGGCATGACTAAAAGGTGGCTCGCATATCCTGGACAAGGCATCTGGCCCCATGTTGAGGCCGCCTTTCCTGTGATGAACCTGAAAGTTGAATTGTTGCAGCCGGAGTGTCCAGCGTGTGAGGCGTGAGGAGGTTTTGGGGCAGTTGAAGGCCCAGGCGAGTACAGCATGATCCGTAAAGACATCAAACGGCCTCCCCTCCAGGTAATGCCTCCACTTTTCAACAGCCCAAACCACAGCTAGACATTCCTTTTCAGACGTACTGTAATTTCTTTCTGCACCTGTTAAAGTTTGTGAGGCGTATGCCACCACCTTTTCTCCTTCCACAGCATGTTGAGTGAGGATAGCACCCAGTCCTAGATCACTCGCGTCCGTATGCACTTGGAAGTTTTTGTTGAGGTTGGATGAGTACAGGTGAGTTTTGTAATGCTTGTTTAAGTGCATTCATGCTATCTTGACATTCTGGAGTCCATTCCCACTTAACTCCTTTCTTTTTGAGGTGGTTCAATGGAGCAGTGATCGCAGCAAAGTGGGAAATGAATTTATGGTACCACCCGGCCAAGCCCAGGAATCGTTGCAGAGCTCGGAGGTCTTGCGGAGGAGGGAACTCAGCCACGGCCTTGGTCTTCTCGTGGTCAATCTCCACCCCCCTCTCTGAGACTATATGGCCGAGGAACTTGAGCTGTTGCTTGAAGAAGTGGCATTTCTTAATGTTCAGCGTCAGGTTGGCTTGGGTGAAATTGTGGAGAACAGTATTAAGGTCTTGGATGTGTTGATCTAATGTTTTTTGAACCATGATAATGTTGACAATGTAGACAAAACATATTTTCGCCCTCAAGTCTGCCAGAACTCTCTCCATCAAACGCTGGAAGGTGGCTGCAGAGTTTCTGAGCCCATATGGCATAGACTTGAACTGAAATAGCACTTTGGTGGTAATAAAAGCGGTCTTCTCTTTACTCACCTCCTCCATCTCCACCTGCCAATGCATTGAACCAGGAGGCACCTTCCAGGGATTCTAGGATGTCATGAATCAGAGGCATTGGGTAAGCATCGGGTACGGTCTTACAGTTTAACCTTCTGTAATCCATGCAGAACCTGAACGATCCATCAGGTTTGGGGACCAGGACCACGGGTGATGACCAAGGCGAGAAGGAGGGCTCAATGATGTTGTCCTGGATCATCTGGTCAACTTGTTCCTCGATGATCTGTTTTTTGAGGGGTGAAACTCTGCATGCCCGGGATTTGATAGGTATATCGTCAGTCAAAGTAATCTTGTGTTGTACTACTGATGTTTTACCCAGGATGTTCGAAGTGGTGCGTGGCCAGTTGGAGATCAGCTGCCTCAATTCTTCCTGATTGTCAGAGTCCCATTGTGTAGTCTCTGGGATGAAGGACATGAGTTTGGGAAGTCTGCTAGTTGTTGGTATGGCGTAGTATAAATTCAATTTAGCAGCTGTGAGTAAATGAGCTTGACTCAAGGGTGTAGACAGACTTGCTAGCACCTGTGCAAACAGGAAATGGTAATATGTATAGTCTTTTCCAGATCTTAAGCCATATCTGCTTTGTCCCACTTCCAACATCGCTCCAGTGGCATTCAGGAAGTCCAACCCAGCAATAAGGGGAAAGGCAAGGTGATTGTCTTTCATGATATATGTATCCAGCAAGCACTCTTGATCATGCCAGTGATATGAAAACTTTTGCAGGTCTCTGGATTGGTGACTCGTTCCATCTGCCATTATGAACCTCTGCGGGGCCGAGGTAATATCTGGTGAACTCTTAGTCTTTAGCTGTTTCCACAGGCTCTCCTGCATCAGGGTGTAAGTGCTTTCCGTGTCTAAGACCGCCTTCACCTCCTGTCCATTCACCCTTACAGGAATGACGAGGAGAGATGTGACTGGATGGGGTTGTGCCAGGGTCAGTCCGGCCAGGTTTTTGCTGTTTGTACGCTCTGCAAGCTTTTTCGTTTTCTCCTTGCCCACTTGTGTACCAACTTTTTGCCAGTAGTCCTTCGCTCCCATGCAATCCCTTTCCACCATTGAACCAACCTTCACCAGCTGCTCCACGGTGTTCACTGTCCCCCGTAGGCATCCTGCAACCCTCGGGTTGATGTTGTTTAGGATGCGGTTGACCTGCTCCTCTTCAGAGATCTCTGGCTTCCATTTCAGACAGAGAGCCCGGTAATCACAGGCAAAGTCCCTCAGGCATTGTCGCGGCTGCTGGACCAACGTCCTCCGCTTCTCCTCCACCTCCGAGAGGTAATCGTCTGAAAGAAAAGCCACCATGAATGCCTTTTTGAAGGACTGCCAATCTTTTACCATGGCCTTCTCTGCTTTCCACCAGCTCAGAGCGGGTCCCTTCAAGACTGTACTCAGAGTACCGATGAGCTCAACGCTGGGGAGAGGCCTGATCTCCAGGAAGTTCTCGCACTGCTCGATGAAGTTGAGCACTTCTGCTGTCTCGCAGGAGTCGCCGAAAGAGGGGAACTCTAGGCGTATGGGAGGACAGGCACAAAATGAGGATGAGCCAGCCACTGAGGAGGTAAGCACATTATGTGAGTGAGTATGCACAGAAGGATTTACCTCATAAGTAGTATTTTGAGCTGGATGAGTTGGACCTTTCTGTTTAGTATTAACCGGCCTGGGGGTCAGTGGACAATAGACCGGAGAAATGTGGGAGGAAGGTGGTGAGTAGGTCTGTAATCTGGAGAGTGTGGGTGTACTGGTGAGTCTTAGTTTTTTCATTTGACTTTCCAATTTCGCATCTCTCCTCAGAAAACAATCCGTTACAGCCCTTTCTAATCTTTCCAGTGATTTTAGGAAATAGTCCTCCAGCCCAGCCAAGCTAGCGTCCACAGCCTGCCTGAAACTGGTCTCCCGGTTTACTGTACTGTCTATTGACTGTTTAAAATCATGTTCTATATTTTGTACTCTTTTACTGAGGGCCAATAAATCCACCTTTACTTGTGCCATGTCTGCCTGCATTGTCTGTACTATTTCACCACTTAAAATATTGCTCCCTTCATCATCATTATCATCAGATTGATCAGAGTCAGAAATGTATAATGAGCTTATAGATGTTATTTCAGCAGTAGGATTGCGCCTGGTTGCAAATGGGCCTGCTGAAAATCCACATCTGGTTGTTCAAGAATCTCTTGGTCATTTACAGGTGTATTTGGATTATCGGTATTCAGTGTTCACAATATTAACATCAGTAACCAGATCAGCATGTGTCACATCCATAATGATAATTATCCCAAAACCAAACAAACACAACAAAAGAGGATCCCCGTACGGGCCACCAATATGTAAGGCTCAGCCTAAATAAGGCAGGCTACACAAATAGAATTTGTTCGGTTTACCTCTTAATAGTGGGGTTGAAGGGATGCAGGTACAAAAAATAACTACCAAAAATAATGAATGCCAACCCAGAGTGTATTTCACAAGAAGACAAAAAAAACCGATATATATAATCGATGTATGTGTGCGTACTGTCCTTGAAAGTCCAATAGTATGTGGGTGTCAGGGTGTGTGTGTGGGTTCAGTTCGGCCTCACGGGTGAACTTGTATAGAGTCCGGGAGCACGTTGAGGAACAGCGCTGTCCTGTGAGGAAATCCAACTCAAATAGTCCAACAAACTTGACCATTCCATGCTGAGAATTCCACAAAGTTCACAGCACATAACAGCGGCATGTAGGAGACGATCGATCGTAGTGTATCCAAGTGAGCACATTGAGCGTAGCTCATGAACGCCGCTAACCGGCTTCTTTTATCAGACGTGTCAAGTCATCTGGTCGATGTGACGTCACGGGGATTCCCTGGCACATCGCGAGCGAACTCTCGCAAGAAGAAACGGGGTCCACAACACTCGACGGGGCAATACAAACAAAAGATACATCAATAACAGCTGTGACACATCAACAATCAAATTAGTATATAACCAACAGCTTTATAAATATATCCCTCTTATGTGGCCGTGCTACACACTAAACCCCGACACTGTCCTGTGTCTCATCCATAACTCTGAGAAACGAGATCTGAAGTGTCATAATCACATCACACAGACCTGTTTGCCAGGCAAGAGGAGCTATTCGCTGACACTGTGTATGAAGTAATAACCGCAGTCACATTGAGACATTTGAATACATGATGACTCACATGGACATAGAGAGCAAATAGAGACTTTTGCTTAAGTCACCAGCATAAAGGCCCAAGTAATCACACGTGTGTTCTCTAGAGTTTCAGAAGAGATCGCTCAGACTGCCGTTTAATGATGACAAAACACTGTCAGTTTCTGATGAAGGATGTGAGGATCATGTGAGCCCAGCTAAGCTGTGGAACTCTTAAATTAGTTTCAGTCTAGATGGACTTTGGCTTAATGAGGTGTCTGGATTTCCTTGGTTACACATACAAACACACACACACATCCTCGCAAATACGCCATGTTACACACACTCACGCAGTGACATTCAAAACCTTTTCCTAAAGACATATTCACCAATATAATTAGTCCATATCTCTTCCAGACCCTCTCCGGGTGTCCTGATGGCTTCTAAAGGAGTGACAGAATTAACAGCAAGATTATTTTTCATGTTCAGACGCCTTTCTTAGCACACTATGGCTAATGATATGTCACGATTTGGAGATATTAGACACACAGACCCACAGCAGATCTGCGCATTTATGATGCGTGTGAGGTTGCCCTCATTTCCTCTCTGCTATGAGAAGATCAGTTTACTTTCTGAATAGTTTATGCCAGTTTGATCACTTGATGTATAATGAATTTTCACTTGTGTGTTTTCTTTAAAAAATATTTTATGGCTGTTTAATATTGAGCATTCAGAGTTCGTCTTTATGACAGAATGAAAGTGGTGCAGCAATGATCAAACACTCACTCTTGTTCCAGGTCAGAGTAGAGATGAGTCTGTGGTAGTGTGACTCCTGAGAGAGATCGCGCGAGAGAAATAGAGAGACGGAGATAAAGAGAGGGATCAGAATGCAGTAGGGCTGAGGGACCCGCATAAACAGTCCAGCCTTTTCTGTTTTTGTCACTAATTGTTCACAACATGTCAAACACTTTATGCTTTCTAAATGTAGAATGACTTGCCTTTGATGTGCAGTATTTCTGAAGCAGCGAGAGACTTATCAATGCCTTGATCATTTCACAATAACATTATTTATTATTATTATTATTATTATTATTATTATTATTATTATTAATAATAATAATACTATTAATAATAATAATATAATAATTTTAACTTACCTCTGTACCTGTTTAAATGATCACATCCATACATTTATAGCCTATGAGTTTGTTATATATTTTTTCTTTTTCTTTTTCTTTTTTTTTTTTGTATAAGTCATAACGTCAAGTTGTTGCTGTTAATCTATGTTTCGTCCAGCTTAATAAAGAAAAAGAAAGAAAAAAAAAGTTTGGAGTCAGTAGCAGTTTTATTTTTCATTTATTTATTACATTTTTATTATTAATATTTTTATATTAAGCAGCACAAGCTTTTCAATATTTGGTAATAATAGGAACATTTCTTGTGCACCAAATTAGCATATTCACATGATCGTGTGACACTGAAGACGGACGAAAATTCTGTATTTCCATCACACAAATAAATGACATACTAAAATTAATATATTCACATTGAAAACAGTTATTTTAGAATATAGTAATATTTCAGATAAAGGCCTTTTTAAAAACATTAAAAAGTCTTGCAGACCCCAAACTTTAAACAGTAGTGTATACTGAAACATTTTGAATATATTATTATTATGAATTTGTATTTTGTTTTTATTATCACCTCAGAAAAACCAAATGTTCTAATTATATATATTTTATGCTTTTATGTATTATGTATTATGTATATATTATATTATATTATATTATATTATATGTGTGTTTATAAGCAAATGGCTGCAATATAACAAAGAGTGAAAAATTTAAGGGGGTCTGAATACTTTCCGTACCCACTGTATATAAAATACATAGAAGCTATATGAGAATTTGACTTTTCTAATTAATCCTATTCAATACGACGTTAACTAATGTAACAGATAATTTTCTGTTCAGTGCAGTCTTAGCTTGTTTGTGCATACAATTTATTTTTAGTAAAACAGAACACACTATATATTCAGTGCCCTCTCTTAAAGTGTCAAAGCAAGAAAAACTTTTCTACTTTTTTCTGTGTGACCAACTCAATGTCCTGGCCAGGAAGTGTTGCTCTCTCTCTTCTTGTTGCATTTCCATGGGGCTTAGTCTGCATGTGAGCTTCTGTTCTGATGTCCCAGTTCCGGGTGTGATGAATAGACTTGTCGATCCAGCACTCAGCCTAAGACAGGCTCACTCCAGGGTTCCTATTTCAGTGTCTTTCCCTGAGCTGCACGACCACTGATATGAGTGCTGTCTTAGGGTGTGGGGCTCGATTCTCTTCCTCATACCCCCATTGAGAGGCTCAGAGTGCAAGGCTACTAGAATGACAACACAGGTAGAACTGCTGTCTGCTCACACCTGTAATAGGTGAGATCAAGAGTAGTGTATTAGTGTCACTGCTGTCACCCACAGGATTTGAGCACACACACCTACACTGAATTTGTACCTACTATTTGAGTGTATTTCTGAGAAGCTTGTGGGTAAGGCATGTCAGATGTGTGAGGGTGATTGTCATCATGTGTTGAGTTTAATCTCTGAAACTTCTGCGCTGTGTGGGTGTTTCACATTATCATTGTGGCTCAGTCTGAGGTGGGCTTGACAGTCACACCTAGAATGGCATTACATGGGGGTTTTTACACTTAGTAAAAAATAAATGTGTACAATACAACATTTATTGATGTAAAGCAATACATATCCTGATATATGTAACAATATTATGCTTGTGAAAAAAAATGTCCATGTATGTATATTGCTGGAAAAAAAAATAAGGTTAAGTTTGTTATAGGGCTGTCAAATCGATGAATCACGATTCATCGCATCCAAAATAAAAGTTTGTGTTTACATAATATATGTGTGTGTACTGTGTATATTTATATGTATAAATAAATAAACACACATGCATGTATATATTTAAGAATATTATATATATATATATATATATATATATTCATACATTTATATTATTTATAAATATAAATGTATATTACACATATTTTGTAAATATATACATGTATGTTTGTGTATTTATATATACATATAAGAATACACAGTACACACACATATATTATACAAACACAAACTTTTAGTTTGGATGCGATTAATCTATTTAATTGCCCTGGTTTGTTGACATTGTTAGTGCATGATACGTAATGTGTTAACTGATGAATAATTTTCACAGCACTGATTATTCTAGGTTAATATCATTTTATACAGTAAATATATTATTGTTTATGTCTAAATATATATGAGTATATATAGAAATTAAAATTAAACAAGAAGATTGTTAGTTTTTTTTATTTTATTTACTTACCATTGAAACAGGACCATAAATGTGCTTTGCACTCTCTGCATCAATGTCTGACAGAGGTTAAGTGCTGGTTGGCAAATAATTTTCTTCAACTGAATGAAGATAAGACAGAGATGATTTTATTTGGTAATAAGGGTTATGTTAATGATATCTATGACTGCCTGGGGCAGTTTCCTGGGAAGAAACTGTCCTGTGTAAAAACCTTGGTGTCATCTTTGACTCTGAGCTCAAATTTGACAGACAAATTAATGCTGTTGTTAAAAATAGCTTTTTCCATCTAAGGTCAATATCTAAGCTGAAGTCCATCCTCTCTTTTGAAGATATGGAGAAGATTGTTCATGCTTTTGTGTTATCTCATTTGGACTATTGTAATGTGTTGTATCTGGGTTTGAATCAGCTCTCTCTCTCTCGTTTGCAGCTTGTTCAGAACTCAGCTGCCAGACTTTTAACAAGTACAAAGGGGAGAGAGCATATTACTCCTGTGTTAATCAAACTGTATTGGTTACCTGTACGATACAGAATTCATTTCAAAGTGTTGCTGTGTGTTTATAAGGCTGTGCATGGTCTATCACCTGACTATGTTACTGATTTAATTAGTGTCCGTCAATCCAGCAGATCTCTGCGCTCAAATGAACAACTACTCCTAATGGTTCCGCGATCTTGTCTAAAATGTAGAGGGGATCGTGCTTTCTCTGTGGCAGCTCCTAGGCTCTGGAATGCCCTTCCTCTGTCTATTAGAACTTCTCCAACTTTGGGTGTTTTTCAGAGTTCGCTTAAAACTCAATTGTTTTCTCTAGCTTTTGACAATGTTTTTTAGCTGTGTATGATATTTGTTGTTACTATTATTATTTATGTATTTTTATTTTTAATTTTATTTTACTATTATTATTTTTAATTTGTTTTTATATTATTCTTATTTTTTTTCCCCTTATCTTTTTCTGTACAGCACTTTGGTTCCAGTCGTGGTGTTGAAAGTGCTTTATAAATATAGTTTGAGTTGAGTTGAGTCGAGTTGAGTTCACAATACTGCATAATGCAATTTTTTTTTTGCATTAACAAAAATACCATATTACATTAACATATTGTACTGAATTTGTCTGTTTTGAGATCCTTGAACAGACTTCATTTGAGTGCTATATGTATATGCCATATCATATCATGCTTTCCTTTTTTGCCTCTTCAATATAGTAATTCTAGTCCATGTCTTCATGCAGGTTTTAAAGCTGTGAACTTACACTCTTTACATAAATGTGAAGATGTTGGTGCCAATTCGTAGGTGATTGTCCCTTCTGGGCCTGGATGCTGGGAGGTTTGGAGGAGCCTAAGCTCAAGATCATGGCAAGTGCTAATCTTCTTATACTTAAGGTATCAGGTTCCCCTTTGATGTTTCAAAACATGTTGACTCCTATCTCGCCCAAAAAGGCAATCCAGACACAGCCTTGAGGAACATGGTTTCTTTCTTTCTCGCTTGCTTGCATTACCTTTCCTGACGTTGATTAATGTTGCACAAGAAAGTCTTTTTTAATTATGAATGTCAGAAGAAATGTCCTTTGTTAGTTCATTTCTCACCATCATCACTTTAATTAATCAAGAATTTACAATCACATTATTTTTTTAGAGCGTCTGAAAGGTGTATTTTGTCTTTTTGCATTTTGACTAAGAGGCTGGACATCATTGTCATGGGGATGCCATCAACTGTGCTCAATGAGACAAGTAATTCTCTGGACATCCTTTGGACGGTGGGCCATATAGCCCACAGGTAAATGGGTAAGATTACTAATCAATCAGTTTCAAAAATCAATCGCACTGTTGTAGTTTTTTCCCCCCCTGTAAGCTATCAAAAAGGATGGGGAAGAAATGCTGGGTGTTGGTTATTAATAAGAGTAAACCATCTGAGATAATTGACAAGCTCATGTTCTCTAAATCCCTCTTGAATATAAACACATTCAGCACAGAATATTAGTCTACTTCCTGTATAATTACTAAGTGCTTGATATGTACACCTGTCACACACTAGTACTATACTGTAGCTCTCCACACAACACAATCAAAGACACATGTCTTCTGCATGACCTGGAGGGATTCCTCTAAATAGCATCTTTGATGCTTTATGTGGGATTTTAAGTCGTAAGTGTGTGGATCTGTACGAGGCTATAGACAGGTGTGGAGCAAGGACATGTTTTATCACTTTGACTATGTCTCTCAGCATTAGAGGCATTGTGTGGAAAAATAGGATATTTCTTACTTTAAGACTCACAAAGTAATTGAAATGTTTTCATCTTGCCTCAGGATTAGAATGTTTCTTTGCAGGTGTTGGCATTTGTAGTTTGACTTGCCAATGTAATTCAGAAATGCTATGATTTGTATGGTGGTTCAGCATTTGGTGTCAAGGGTCATCTTTACCCAATCTCATGCGCAGGTGTCCACTCTACATTTCAACCCATAAATAGTGATCTGTAAGAGCAATAAAACTGATCAATACAGCATCAGTATTAGTCATGGGGCATAATTATCCTGCATGCATATCAGTGTTTTATAACAGAACTAACAAACGGGGTTGTGTACTATTCAGAATTGAATTGAAAATGCCTGTTAAATTCATATTTAATTCCTGAATTTGAAATGAGGATCCAAATTGCAGAATTGAAATTTAAATGATTGTAAACAAAATGAATTTAAATTCAAAGAGAATCATATAATGTCATGTTTTTACTACAAAAGGTTTTGAACTTTTAAATTAATTATAAATTTTGTCCTGCTTAGAAAGGAACAAATCTGAAGTTTTTACAATATTTAAACTTCTAGTATTTTAAAACTGTTAAAATAATGAATTTGGCTAGAATTCTTCTTTATTGCTCTGCATTAGTACCACAAGTGTTTAAATATGTTATCATTAAAGGGGGTCATAGGATGCCCATTTTCCACAAGTTGATATGATTCTTTAGGGTCTTAATGAAACGTCTGTAACAGTTTGGTTAAAATTTCTCAATGGTTGTGTAAAAAACAAATTTTTTACCCCGTCTAAAACAGCTCTTTTCAGAGCAAGCCGTTTTGTAGCATTTTCCTTTAAATGTTAATGAGCTCTGCTGACCCCGCCCCTCTCTTCCGAGCCACTATCTGAGGGACTGTTTATATTAGCTGCATTCAATGTGAAACTTGCTAATTAGCACATTATTAGGAAAGGCGATTTGCAAAGATTCATAAAAAAAAACGTATACTCACTTCTTCTGTAGGTGAAGCTGGATCACGAATGATTCGCGCGAATATAAACGCATTTACGTAGATCGGGGGCACATTCCCTTCAGAAACAAAGGTAATCCACTGCGTCTTCAGCAGCTCAGATGTCGGAAGTAAATGATGACTGCTATGTTCATTATTACACTCTTAAAAGTAAAGGTGCTTCACGATGCCATAGATAACCTTTTGTCTAAATGGTTCCATAAAGAACCTTTAACATCTGAAGAACCTTTCTGTTTCACAAAGGGTTCTTTGTGGCGAAAGAAGGTTCTTCAGATTATAAAAAGGTAAGAAAGAGATGGTTCTTTAAAGAACCTTTGACTGAATGGCTCTTTGTGGAACAAAAAATGGTTCTTCTATGGCATTGCTTGAAGAACCTTTTGAAGCACCTTTATTTTTAAGAGTGTACAACAACATAACACCTCAATCACTTAGGAGTCATTCTTGTCTACATCTGCTCCGGCGGTGAAACAATGGCGGACTGATGACAGCTCACTCAGGGCGGGTCTGAGCCGGTAAAACGCCAGTCCAGTCTGTGCTGAAACGCTACTGTCAATCAAACTATCGTGGGAGGGGCCTGTTTTTGTGACGTCACACAGACAGGCATCTGAGATCGGCTCGATTTGAGAAAGGGGTGAAGATTTTAGTAGATTAAAAAAAAAACACTGGGTGGATTTTTATCATTATATGGTGGTTGTGTACACACACTGCCAACACACATTTTAGTTCAAACAACTTGTAAAAGTGTGTGTAGCATCCGATGACCCCTTTAAAACACTGTCAATGCTAATGTCAATGCTAGTCCTATCACTACATTCAAAATCAGTAAAATGACATCTAGTTTGGACCGACTAGGGCTTTGCTTTCTCTATAGCATCTTCCCTGGGGGTCACAGCACAACTGGCAGCGTACGTCTTTAAAGCCAGACACTTTGAGCACATTAGCATAGCATTAGCTTGGTAATGACAGATTTACCAAGCTGAGTCATCATGTAGCTACATGACGCTGCTCTCATGTAGAGAGCTGAAGCGCTAGATTATATTCAGAGAAACAAATAGCTCTCCTCCCTTAAGACCACTTGTCATTTTGGAGAGCGGGAAAAGTTAGGATAGGAGGGTAATGCCCTGCAGAATGAACTTAAATGGCATAACGTAAACCATCATAAAAGCCCAGTAATGGTTTGAGGCAAGACTTGAGTGCTCCAGGTTTGATGCTATCTAAAACTTGTGAATAGCATTGGGGGAAAAGTCATGAAGTATAAAAGAGACATTTGTGTGCGTGAGTGTGTGCATATGTGGTTTTACAATCTAACCACGGTCTCTGTGCAATTGCATTATGTTTCTGTATTTATGTTGCTATCTGCAGTGTGTGTGTTTGTGTGTGTGTGTGTGTGCGTTTTAGAGAAAATCTTTCTGAGAGCGCTATGCTTTTTAGTGTGTGTTTCTGTTCATGTGTCTGTGTGTTTCTGTGTGTTTTGAGTGATCTCGCTGAGAGCCCTGTGCTGTTGTGGTGTGTGTGTAAACTCTGTGGTCTGGTCTGTTTTCTTACTCCGGTTTCAGAGCGCAGCCTGAAAACTTTCATATTTTTCATGGCAGCTAAGAGAGAACCATAAATTCACAGCGTGCGTTAGTATTTTTATCCACCTTACATAATGAAAGTTCCAGAGTATTGGTGTGTGAGAAAGAAAGAAAGAGACCGAGAGCAGGGTGGGACGTGAGCTTTGGGTTAGTGTGAAAGGGTGGATGTCGCAAGTAAAACAAAATGAACTCTTTTGGCAACTTAAATGGCTGTTAAAAATTTGGCACTTGAAAGCAGTGTTTGCTTTCACATGAAACTCAATCAAGGTTTAGGCCTGAGTGCTCCCGACCCAAAAAAAAAAGGAACAGACTCAGACTTTCAACCACACATTACATGCCTCGTAACAGCTCTTATTGTGTAGCGCTCCTTCGAACAAGGCTGAGGTAAACTGTCCCGGCACCGTCACAAAGTCACTGGAGCCAGTCAGTCCAGACACTTTGCTAGTGCCACCTGTTGCCACGCTGCTCTGTAACACATACCTGTTCTTCAGGTAACACACACTTGAATGAGATACCTGAGAGGCAGGGCAGCAGACCCATATGGCCACAGGGTGGTGGGCAAGTCTAAGACTCCCATCGCGCACACACACTTGAGAGCTATTGTGAGTACAGTAGAAGAGAGGTTTAAGGTGGGTTATGGTGTTGCCTCTAGCTGCAAGGCTAAATTGGACTGCTTCAGTAACTGATACTAACTGATCCACCTTTCAGTCACTGATAGCCCGTCAATTCCTGTTATATAACAGCACAGTCCTTTGTGTGCAAATGAAGGTCTTTTTGTCTGAACTTACTGTTTACATGTTTGCATGCACATAAAATGTACAGTTTCTGCCTGTCTAAAATATATATTTTTTCCCATTTTAAAACACTTTAGTACAATTGAAATTGTTCTGACTGTCCGGTTTTGTTTTGTCTGAAGTCGGACTTACAGATCTAGATAATGTGATTGTAGCTCAGTTTTGTCCAGCATGTATACATGTTATTCAGACAGCAGTTGCACTCTCAGAAATAAAGGTACAACAACTGTCACTGTGGCGGTATCTTTTCAAAAGGTACATATTTGTACCTAAAGGGTCCATTTTGGTACTTTAAAGGTACATATTAGCACTTAAAGTGTTCATATTAGAACCTAATAGGTACAAAAGTGTACCTTTTGAAAGGGTACCGCCCCAGTGACAGCTTTTGTACCTTTATTTCTGAGAGTATGGGGTCTGCGTGTGTGCTTGCTACATAAACTCTTAAAATATATATTTTTGCTATTTCCGTTTTTCAAAATGTATGTGCCTGTAGCTTCACCAAGACAAATGCAAAAATAATAACTTTTAAATGTCGAACTTTTAAATATATTTGGTAAAGCTTCATTAAATTGATAACATTAAAGACTTTTACAAGGACTATACAGGAAACATAAAGTAACATAAAAAGTTTTATTCCAAATAAATGCTGTTCTTTGGAATTTTCTATTAATCAAAGAATCCTGAAAACACTGATAGTAATACATGTTTCTTGAGCATCATGTCAGTATATCAGAATGATTTCTGAAGGATCATTTGACACTGAAAATTCAGCTTTACCATCACAGGTTACATATATTCATATGATCCTAGATCATAGATTACATTTATATAAAAAAAAAATTTTTACATTTAAAGTTGCAATAATATTTTGTAATATTACAATTTTTACTATATTTCTGATTAAATAAATGCAGCCTTGGTGAGCATAAGATACTTTTTTCAAAAACAATAAAAATTGTTTTCCAAACTTTTGAATGGTAAATGATGATGATAGAAATATTATATACTGATTTAAATGTATTTCATACCATTCACATTGTCTTTATCTTGAAGAATAATTCTTCATTTTGGTTGTATACTCTGCCAAGCATCCATGGAGAGAGAAGGAGAGAGAGGGAAAGAAGCTCCTGTCTAGAATGATTTCTGTGGTGGAGAAAAGTGGAACCAAGCCTCTTAAAACATGAAAACATTCCCCCTCAAACCACCATGACTTAAGCGATTAGGCTGCATCCATAGCAAAACACTCCTATTTCCTGAAGATATTTGGGGCGTTTAATTCTTAAACAATATCGCTTGGTGTACGGTGTCTCTTCCTTTTTTGCAAGTGCTTTTTATTGCTATTCTCATGCTAGTCACTTGAGTAAAGCAAATGAGTGGTGTAGTGAGGTCCTGACTGAATAGATTTACTATAGCCTCTGTTTAATTATTTCCACAGCCGTTTCTGTTATGTCAACCCACATTAAAGGCCGGAAATAGAGAGAAGGAGGGCAGGAACATGGATGCTACTCCATGCGAGCATGGCACGGATGTGTGGCAGTGGCAGACAGTGACATAGGATGGTATGCATATTTCATACACTGCATGCATTTTTTACTGGGTGGATTCTATGAGTGCTGTGGCTTTGTACTGTGTCTGTCACCGTGGCTTTGGGTGTGAACGAGCCACTGCCGTGTACAATTTCACTGCGATGTATGCTAGGAAAGCGTTTGCATTCTATTCCGCTCTGTGGAGGCTAGTCAGGGGAATCAGTGATAATGAGGTCGCCAATTGAAAAAACGTCCTTTGGTTTCTTTTCAGTCTGTGTTGAACATATACATGGAAAGCCACCATTTGACAGGCAGTCAATGTGTTGTAAAAGGATATTTTTGAGGATTAGGCCAATGGCAGCAGCTTAGTACCTGGAAATTTCTTCCCATGGTGCCGCCTAAATGGTAATATTGTTGACGGATTGATACCGCACACACAAATACAAACACAGACACTCTTTTAAAATATAATATTGATGTATAATTCAGCTGGGTTTTGGCTTCATGTTAGGCCTGTCCTCTCTTCTGATTACTGGTGGCAATTTCCTGTAGTACTGTTCCCAGACTGCGGTTAGATGTCTGATTATACTGTTCACCAACTTTTTTTTAAATAAATGCCTTCACCAACGACATAAGAACCAGCAGCAATCAAACATGCAAACGATCAGCAGGCCGATAGTGTTTGGGTTAATGTAGGGTTTGACAGAGATGCAGTGTTTCCAGCACAAGCTTGGAGAGAACCGCATTCACTGTAATGATTGGCAGGGTCCTTAAGCTGGAATTTAACAGTGGGAGGAGGGAGCCGTGGGCACCAGCCGGGTATCCAGTGTTGTGTCATAAAATTGCCTAAATTTAAAAGGTTACACTCCCCCTCTCCTTCCATTCTCAATGGTAAACCTCCTTACCACAGACAATGTCTCCAGAGCGGCTCAGACTGTATCTGCTGTAGTCTGCTGTAATTTTCTGGGTTGTGTTGGAGCTGGTAATGGCAGAGTGCTTCTGTGGTGTGAGGTGTTTCTGCCTTGTTTTCAGCCTTTGAAAAGTTTACACATAAACACAGGGACAGTGGAATTCACTCAAACTTTGACCCGCCCTGCAGACAGAAATCAGCCTGCTTAATGCTAGGACTGGGTGGAACTTGAGACAGTTGACAAGTTGAAACACAGGTGAGAGTCTGTGTGTGTGCATGAAAGAGATATTGCTGCCTTGTGATAATGGTAAAGAAAACTCTCTGGTGTTTCTGTCATTATTAGGACTGGGTAAAATATTAATTCTCTGTTTGATTTAGAAACGTAGTCCGGTTCATGAGCAAATGACTCCTATGAGCAAATAACTCTAAAACTCAGGACACTTAAGGTACCATTTGAGCCTTAATCCTTTACTAAATTAACTCACTGAAATCATCAGGTCTGCGTTTCCCAAAAGCATGGATCATATAGACAGTTGGTGCCAATGGTTTATATGCTCTACTAAAACTTACATTGTTTTTGAGAATCACAGCCTAAAACAGTTAATAAATCAGCATCAAGCTATCATTACATTCAGTGATGAAATATGGAATATTTTAATAAAATATTGTATAATATATTATATAAAATATTTGTATTTTATATAGTAGCATAAGTTATTTTTTCCTGTGTTCTATATTTTTAAAACTAATGTTTTTTGGGGGGGGGGTTATACACAAGTTAGAAGGGTGTCTACATTAGGTGATAGAGAATGTCTTTTACATGTAAACAAATGAGGAAAAAAAATTAACTTAAATGATTTTAGCAAATGGCTGCAATATAACAAAGAGTGAAAAATTTAAGGGGGTCTGAATACTTTCCGTACCCACTGTATATAAAACAAACTTATTGCAGTGTTACCATGAGCGATTGCAATGATATTGGAAAAGCTCTTGAATGCACTCTCTCTCTGCACATGTTGTTTCTTGAAGGATGCCCTTGGGGAGACACCAAGAGTCAGACAGATTTGAACATTGTCTGCATTAAAAAACAAACTGACTCACAGTATGTGAGACAGACAACCAGACAATCCCAGTGTGTGTGGCCTTTGTGAACACTGACTGTGTTTACATGAACTGCAAAGACCTGACTACTGTCTTTTTTTTCTAACTATGAAAATATGCTGAGATGCTTTCATGGGTTGTCATTCATATTCTCTGTACTTGCAGTGACCGCAAAAGTGTTTGGACACATTTATACTCGCCATATGCATATTACACAGCATAATACATGTTCAGTGATTTTCTCCCACAAGGTCTGAGCATAAGGAAGATATATATTATTCTGTTATGCTTGCTAAAAAACATTTTTCAATTTAATGTAAGTCTAATCGTAAAGTTCTGTTTACATGGCAAATTCGACTCTCTATTTTTAGCCCTCTAATGCTTGATGTTAATTATTCGTTAAAATGTTTTGGTTTATTCAGAGAACAGTTAATGTGCTTGTGTTTTTTCCATACTACTATAGCTAACGCCATGTACTATATTTCCCCATTGGGTCTAAATGTCATTTCAGTGCTTATGACTATTTATTAGACAAAAAAAAAATGCTACTTTAAATATTTGAATTAAACAATTTCATGCTGTATCATATATACTATGTGTATATGGATGTATATGTATCATTTATTGTAGTCCTTTATTTTACAACAATTGTATGCAGTAACGGTTATTTGTATCTTCTTTGCTTCCCTGTAAATTGCTATTGGCTTACATTATAACCCTTAATGCATGGTGTCCACTATAGCTGTCAGATGTGTAACACTCTTAAAATACAACACTGGGATATAGGGCAGAATATAGATATTCTTCCACGCGGTTGAGGGAACACGCTGGAGTCATGAGGAAACGTTTAACAGTCTTTAAATCACGAAACACAGGAGATAATCCACAATAGGACTGTGAGCCAACACGTAGAGAACGAGTAGACCTGACAAACACATACTGAACAGCCTAGGACTTTTATAATAACAGCGGGGGTGCCGAGGATCCGGGGGGCCAGGGTGGAGCGGAGAGCTCTGGCAACTGAGGCGGAGATCCGCGGCAGAGCCGGAGTGATTGAGGACCAAGGTGGAGCTGGTGAGAGGAAGGAGCCCAATGGAGCCGGTGGGACGGAGAGACGAGGTGTAGCCGGAGGAGCGGAGTCCTGAGGCTATGGCGGGTCGACGCCCTACCAAGGCGGAGCCGGAGGGAGCCCGGTGGAGCAACAGATGACAGTGGAGGTGAGGGAGCTAGGAGCCGAGGTGGAGCCATTGGGTCTACGGGCCGAGGCGGAGTCCCGGCCTCAGAGGCTGGAGGCGAAGGATTCTCCAGCCATGGTAACGCTGGAGGATGGCAGACCCGCAGCGCTCGCACCGTATTGATGGTGGGCTGAGGGCGAGCAGAGGGGCTGCCAGACGACAGCGGTGGAGGAGGCATGAGCGGGTGAGAGGATGGGCATTAGTCTCCGGGCATTCAGGCTTAACTCTGGATCTGAAGCCCCCTCTAGGCTGAACACGGGAACAGGATGGCGCTCAGGAGGAGCGGACACTTGAGGGCGCTTATGAGGAGTGGGCACTGGAGGGCGCTCTGGACTGGATCACTCTCCACTTCGGTGTGGCACATTTGCCACGCCATACTCCGCTCACCTTCAGCCGCAGTGCAGGGTGTGAAGCTCCTCTCCGCGCTCACACCATCCGCGGCTTTCTCCCTCATGGCTGGCATTGTTGCCGGCTCTCGCACCTGGTCTGACGGATTCAGCTCTACGTCCGGGGAGCTGGCTCGCTGATCGCGGCGGGAAATGGCTCTCCATCAATGGTGGGCTCGGGCTTTAGCTACCCACAGCGGGGAGATGGTGGGCTGGGCTCTGGGTCTGGAGTGGATCTGGCGAGATCATCCTCGGGAGTGACGGTGAGAGGTGACCCGTTTCTTGCCAGAATCCACTCCACAAACGCGCTGAAATTCTCTTGAGGACCATCTTTGGACGACGGCGCTCTGCACTCGATGTTTAGACTGGCGTCTTAGAACGCACAGACCACGTCGTCCGGGTAGCTGGTGATGCATGCTAACAGCTGGAACAGTCTAGTATGGTCCTCGAGAGCTTTTTCCCCCTGCTCCATCAGCAGGAGGAGGTATTCAGGGCGAAGAAGGGCATCCATCTAGGGAACACAATGGGGGGGGAAAAAAGATACTGAGAAAATCGAGAAAACAAACGGAGGGGAAAACACGGAGGTAACTGTTTTTGGGTCAGGTCTTCTGTCACGTCACGCTGTTGAGGGAACATGCTGGAGTCACGAGGAAACATTTAACAGTCTTTAATTACAAAACACAGGAGATAATCCACTATAGGAGCTTGAGCCAACACACGTAGAGAACGCGTAGACCTGACAAACACAAACTGACCAGTGTTGCCAACTGCTTTTAATTGAAAGTAGCTAAAAGTGGTAGCTAAATTACACTAGATGACATCACAATGGCAAATTCACTGATCTATATAAAGATGAACGTAGATCAGTGGGCAAGATGAGAACTTAGATAAGGTTTGTCCAAGAAGTTGCTATATTTGTCCATAAACTTTTGAAAAAAGTCTCAAAAGGGGCAGGGAAGTCGTTAAATCGAGCTACAAAGTAGCTAAATTGGCAACACTGACTAGGACTTTTATACAGGGGATGATTGGGGAACATAGGTGACATCAATGGAACATAATCAAACTAAACGAGGACAGGAGCATGACCAAATAAGGCAAAACAGGAAATGAAACACATGACAAAACAGGTCCAATCCTGACAGTGTGTGTGTTTGGGGTTTTAATCTCATCTAAATGAACTTAAGCTCTGGGCGTTTTTTGGTATTTTCGCCTAAATTTTTCATACTCAAATTCAAATGTTTGCCCTACACACATACAATGGAGGAAATGAAAAAAAAAATGGTTTCATTGTAAAGAAAAACCTTTGAACTACAAAATATGAGTGTAATTCTTTATAAATAACATTATAAACTTTTCAACTATTACTATAAACACAAAAAAACACAGGAGTTTTAAATCAATATATTTTTTTGAAATTCTGTAATTCAGGTTCTGTTAGGCTCAACTCTCTGCAATTTACTTTGTTTGATGCCACTATATGCCAAAAAGTACCAGAAAAAAAGAATCTTTCAAATAACAGCTTCTAAACAGGAGTTAGAACATTATTTGTGAAGCGATTGAAAATGTCCAATTTTGCATCGAAATGTGTCATGGTGAGTTTCCCTAGCAAAAACAGGCTTTATAAAACACATTAACCCCACAATCCTATTGCACTCTGTGCCATAAGCACTTTAATTGATTATTTATTGAATTATGTTTCTTTTTTATGTTTTTCTAAGTAGTAATATACAAAATGG
>NW_015505537.1:768311-790697 GCF_001515645.1 Sinocyclocheilus grahami | reverse complement strand
TAAAATAGAATCCATATCCTCCAGCTTTATATCATTCCATTTATATGCATTCTGTATTGGGATAGTGATCACAGCATCTCTCACCTCAGCATCAGTTGAGCACCACATCTCTGTCTCATCCTGCATCCAGCGTGGCTTGCCTCCGTGGTCCAGAGCTGGGCTAATCCGCTAGCCGGCAGCTACATTCTACATTCACAGCGTCAAACAAACATATGTTAGCTCATCGACACCGCACTGTAATAATCCATGTATATTTACTGTATACTTACTGAAATGCATAATGTACTGTACTTTTCTGTCAGCAAACAGTGTATCAGCGTGCTAGTATAGCTAACACGTTTCATAACAAAGGAAACACTCTCAAACTCACGGAGAATCGCTCGCGCGCTCAGTCCTCTCCACTGCGCGCTGACCGTTCTTCATCATATATAACTTGTAATATGATAATCATAGACTGAAAGGATCTGAGTCGCGCTCGCTACAACTCTTCCGTGGCGGAGAAAAGCCTTCAATTCTCGTGTTCACGAACTACATTCTCCACAGACCACTGGCTGACCGACCGGATGGCGACCCCCCTTTCTCAGATGGCCGATCTGAGTGACGTGTAATCTGACCAATTTGTGCCCAGAACTGGCCGCAGATCTCTATAACATCAGAAGGGCTGAATGCGCGCTGGCATGAGATGGAGAGCCGTGATCCCCTGATGCGCTGGATTCCATTACCTGGGCACAACGTGAATATCTCACCGATGGAAGCACACAGAAAGGTGAAAATGGTCTTGTTTGAAAGAAGAGATCCTAATCTAAAAGATAATATAGAGTTTATAGATATTTGTGGCTGTTTGCGGCTAACTGAAGCAGTGCTACGAGTAGAAATGTTACACAATAAAAAATTCCATTTTTTTTTATATCGCAATTCAATCGAAGATAATTCGATCTGTGATTGTCACACAATGAAATACATCGTCAAATTCCTGAGAATGAGAGCTTTCTTGTGATATATGATGTGACTTTATTGTGAAAAATATATCAAATACATATTCTTCGTAAAAAAAAGTTTGCAATGGCTAGGCGGAAAATCGTGTGTGGGACGAATACATTTCTAAGCTTAATTTTACTGCTTTATAAATATAAAAACCAAAAGAAATGGTATTCTTTGTAAAGAAGACACTCCAAGCTTTCAAATGAATCCATATATGGGCTGATACCATATAAGGAAGGCTATGTAAATGAAGCATAAACATTTTTTACGCGATTTGGACCCGTATCCGGGTCCGCAGAGTTTAATTATGCTTATTATTTATAGCAGCAAATCTTTCTTACCAATGGGCAAGAAAATGTAAGTTTATAGCTTAAATAAAAACAGCAACTATAGTCAAACTCAAGTCATTAAAAGGTAGTAGTTTAAATTCTCGCATTTACATTTCACATCCTAAATTTTCAGCAGAGAATTGGTCCCTTGTATGAGAGTTGTTTTGTATTAGAAGTTGTTGTGAATTTTGACACAGTTACAGCTGAACTGACGCACAGCATTAAATAACACTGCTCATATTCTCACTATTTGGAAAACTGAAATGGATTGTCAAGCAAAACGCTTATTTAAAATGACCATTTTTAATGCTATGTCTCAGTCTGATGATTCAATCTTTAATAGCCACACTCCTTTAGTCAGACGAGGGTGTTTATTAACAATTTATTTGAATTGGCTGCTTATTCAGATTCCCCTGATTAGGTTTCTGTCAGTATGTGAATAAAAGGAAAATAATGAAAGCAATATCGGTCTGTGCTTAGTAAGTCTTAATGTTTTCTCTTTCTTCTTCCTAACTTCCTCTTTCTCCGACTCTCTCATTCTTGACAAATGCACTTTATATCCACCATCACCGTGAATGAGGTTATCATGATCACAATCCTCTGCCCATCTTTCTCTGTTGCGAGTGTCAGTATAAAAGGACCAGACTCTGGAGCAAATTCATATTTGAAAAGCTGTAAGTGCTAACATTTAACATTGAATGCAACAATTCATCAATTTATCATATTTTAAACTCATGCAATAGTTACATGTTCCAGCCATACATATTCCTTCTGTAATTGCTTTTGCTATTTATTGCTGTTTGATGCTGATTGCTTTGGCATATTTAAAGCACCAATCTAATTAGTTTTATTTGTAGAAATAGAGAGAGGGAAAGAATGAGACAAAAAAGAACGGGGAGCCAGAGGACCAATGGGGAGAAATAGTGCATTCTTGCCTTTTCTTGGCTGAAAGTAAATATGTGAGAATATAGTATTTTATTCTATATCAAAAAGCTTCACACATAAAGCATAGTAAATTTGACAAATTAGATTTTTTTAAATGTAATACATTTTTTTTAATTCTTTTTAATATTGTAAAGTGCCTTTGAGCTTTGGAAAAGTTTAGTAGTAATAGTAATAATATAATTTTTTCCACACTTTTTCAGATTAATTCATATATATATATATATATACAGTGGGTACGGAAAGGCTCCGATTTGTGCAAGAGCTGATAGAAGGGGGCACAGGAAGGGTGAAGGGATTATTTAACAAATATGCAGAAATGCTTTTGACCCTACGGCAACCTCTAACATACCCTCCGAAGGTCATTAATCATTGTTGGGATTCAGAATGGCTGCTTAAATAAATAGACTAATGAAATATTTCATATAATATCTCCCTTTTATTTCACAAAATGTTGTTTTGTTTGTTTTGGGTTTTTATTTTACTGCTTTTGTTGACTTTAATTTGGTATTGTCTTTTGCCTCCTTGTCTTTCTTTTCAGGGAGATGGTTGGCAGAAAAAAAGAGTGAGGGTGAAGAGAGAGAGAGAGAGAGAAAAAGAAAGAGAGGGGTGGATATCTGATTACTTCTGTCTTTTCCCACACACTGATCAGAGACTGAAAGTTGAGAGCATGTGTCCCTCAAAGCAAGGAGTTCACTCCTGTTTCCAGTTTAACCTCCAATTAAACTGTCCTTTGTCTTGCTTCTCCACTGGCGCAGGCTCAGTTCCACACACACTGACCTGGGGTCAGATAGGTTAAGGGGGGTTTAAACTAGTCCCACTGCCCATCCAAGAATGACGACAGATCTATGCAATCTGTTATCAGAAAAAAAGTATATACTACAACTGTTTGATGATCGGTGGAGCAATAAATTCATTTATCATCATTTTATGCCTCATCAAACAAGTTGCCAACCCCTCCATGGGACTAGCAGAAATTAGCTAGTGAAAAAGTGTTCATTTTAGTTGGGGCTAGGTAAGTGCTTTTTGATTGCCTGCTCCAACAATGCTTCCCCTGACAAGCTAATAAATCAGATCCAGACAAAATCTGAAGTGCTGCTGTAAGGGTGAGCAACAGCCTCAACTTCAGCTCTCACACACACAAAAACATTCAGAAATGTTCAGTAATACCTACTTGCAAACGTAGTTTTTTTTTTTTTAATTCTTTATAGGGATAGTTCACCCAACATTTGACATTTTGTCATTTACTCACATTTCAAACCTATGACTTTCTTTTCTTTAGTGGAACATAAAAGAAGATATTTTGAAGACTGTTCATACAATGAAATTGAGTGGGGTCCAAAACACCATTGACTGGCATTGTATGGATGAAGAAAAAGAAAAAAACCTTGAGACATTTTTCAAAAATCATGACTATTTTAATGTTTAGGTAAACTATCCCATTTATCAAAACCCAGTCAAAACCTAGGTATTCGATATTGCATGTGAATCCATGTTAGCCTGAAAAGAAAATGTACCTTAAGAGCACTGTTGTTGTTTTGTGACAGTCATTGCCAGGACTCACCTGAATGGTAATCAGACTGAAATGAGCCTGTGTTGAAATCTCTCCTGTTCTGTAGCACAGTTTTGTACTGTGGCCCCTTTGCTCTGTGTTTGGCAGGCAGGTGAAATCACGCCATGCTACACCTATCTTGCCCAGATGGCTCTGACATTCTCAGCCAGAGAATTACTTCTCAGACTGGAAATGGCACCTTCATCAAAAATGAGGCCAATCGATTATTTGAGCTTGGGCTGAGGCTTGCCCCCTTTGCTGCAGTGTAACAGGTATTAATATATTTGGCAGGGTTCTGTCTGGTGGGGGTTGGGGGGTGCAGGTGAGTCCTAGCATGGGAGATTGAAGGGAGGCCACAGTTGGCGTTTTATCAGTTAAAAAAGCCTTGCTGATGAAATTACCTATTCTGCTTGGCTGTAAAGCACACTGCTAATCAGAGAGCTAGCCAACAATCTCTCAGTTGGCACACAACCAAAATACTCAGTTTAGAAGGTGTTAAGTAAATGAATGGAAAAGAACAAAGATACTTTGTTGTCAGTAAAACAGAAAGCCGGTGACATATCCACCTTATTTTTAACATAAGAAAGGGTGCAGCCATTTGTAACTTGAATGTACGAGGCTTCCTGAGTCATCCGCTTTGATTTACTTTATCTATACAAAAACAGTCCGTTATGCTGCTTGATATTGGCATTTGTTATTATTTACATTTATGATTGTAAACATACACAAATCTGTTTGTAGCGCAAAAATTTTACAGTTTATTGCACTTTGTTATTCTTCTAGGTGTTTACTTATGACAGCTGATGAGTCAGAAGTCTTGCACATGAATCAGAAGTCTCACATTTTTAAATAGCTTAAAATAAGTAGAATATGGTGGATATAAAGACAGTGGACAGACAAAAAACAGATCTAATATTTTAAAGATATAGTTAACCCAAAAATTAAATTTTCTTACACTTGTGTCATTCCAAACATGATTTGTTTATTTTTTAGTACTTCCTAATAAAGTCAAGGGTTCCAGTGTTGTTTTGGACCACACCAAATATGGCCCAAAAAAAAAAGTCATACCACAGAAGACATAAAGTTATATAGATTTTGAATGAGGGTGAGTAAATTACAACAGAATTACATTTTGTGGAGGAACTGTCCCTGTTTTCATTTCATGAAAATGTATTACTCTTTTTTTAAGATCTGTTCTATGAATGAATTTTAAATACCTATATTTGGACTTGCCAAAGGGATTTTAATGCTTTTTTTTTTGGTGTCCTGACATTTGTTAATTGCTGGTTGTACATCATCAGCAAGTGCCTTCTCTTAATTTCATTTAGTCATTTAGCAGACGCATGTGTGGGAGTTCAGCACCCTGTGAAGTGTCTGAAAGAAAACAGTCACAGGGCAGTGCTGCCTCCTCCTCATTTAGTGTGTGAATATATATTTTTTAATGTGGTTGTTATTATGCACATGAAATAATATGTGTTAGATATGTTCTAGTTTTTGTGATACTGATCTTTGATTTAAATGTAAATATAATTTGGTAATATAATAGTTTAGTTGGACAGGTGAAGGAAATGTATCTAGTCTCAGATCTAAAGATGGAGATTAGAAATGAAAGATCAGTTTAGAGTTGTTTTGAATTTGATATTGTGTGGTTTAATCTTACTTTACATCTACATATTTTTGTGTGTAGACACATAAAGACACAAACACACACACATACACACACACACATATATATATATATATATATATATATATATATGTGTGTTAAAACATCAGAAAGCTGAAAATGACACGTGTAATCTCTCCCCAGAGAGCCGCACGCGGGCAATAGGAAAACAGTGGGTGAAGTCTAGGCTAAGGTGGGGGTAAATAGCAGTAAATCACAGCCTGTCACTTCATCTGGCTCAATTTACAATGTAGCCTACGTCTGCCTATCTGAAATGTTTCTTTAACACGAACGATTTATAAGTGTCGAATGGGCCGTGACTTTGCCGAAAACCTGCTCTTTACTTCTACTTCCCCACTCGTTTACTTGCCGTTAGAGCCCGTGAAATGATATATGTCAGAACAGCCCTGACAGGAGCTCGATTTCTGGGGGAGAAAATTGGCTAATTTGTGAAAATTACGCCCCATGGCCGCGTCACACTCTTCGTCCCGGAGTGAAGAGAGACTAGGAGAGAAACAGCTGGTGTGAATTTTTAGCACCCATAATTAATTAAGAGGTTCCTCAGTGGGATTGGATGATTAAATAAAAGGGAGGAGGTATTCCCAGCATGCCGTATTCAAGAGGCCACTTCAGTTCGGTTTCTTTTATCGAGGGTGAGGATGGTTTGAAAATAATTATTCCCTCACAAACAGTTTTTGCGATTATTTCTCAGTTTTTTTTTCTTTTTCTCTTTTTTTGTCCGCTCTTAAATCGTTGCTTTTCTTTCGACCAAGGACTCTTCAAGCTCGTCTCTCTATTTTTCTAAACTAACTAGCCCTAATCAACCGACATATTGTTCACTTCAAGGAGAGACCGAGAGGGGAAAAAACAGTTCTGAATTTGGCCATTGGTCTGCTGCTTCGCACAGATGTCCCAGCGCATATTATAAGCAGGTCAAATAAATGGGTGTCCTTTTACACATTCGAGCTGAATTTGATTCGACTCCGCTGGAGTCATGTTAGTGTGGAGGGATCGAGTAGTAGTTGGTTGTTATCAGGTGGACTGTCGATATTATGCAGACGTCCTTTTTTGGAACACTTGGTCCGGTACATTTTAACGGTGATTTATATCAACAGGTTCTGATTACGCAATAGACTTTACCTGTTTTTTTCTGGAGAGGCCCAGTCGCTTACTGCTCGATTACGTGGCAGGTGTAATTTTAAACGCGTGAATAATTTAAGATCACATTTTCTGTTTTAAACTCATATTTATCATTATGTATTAAGTTGAGATGCAACAGAATCTTGTTCATAAAAATGTTAATTTGGTGCTTGGTTTTATGAGGTTGCAGAGCGTGAAAATGCTATTGCTGAATGATATATGCAAACACGTTTAGGAAATATACCCAGAGGATATTTTACTATACACTGCATTTTAGAGTATCAGTTCTGCATTTTCCCCCACAAATTTACTAACAATTCGTATAATATTTAGAAATGTAGCCTGTAAAAATGGAGGGGATTTTGTGTAAGAAGAATTATGAGTGATTTATGACTGCATTATGAGTCCGCGGCTTTGTAAATAAATATATATATATATATATATATATATATTTCCCAAAAGTCATTCGTTTGCTGGTTAGTTTGTCTCACTTCATTTATCCCAACTTGTGTTGGTCCATCTCGGACAATAAGAGTTTTTTTTTTTTCTTTTTTCTTTTCTTTGTTTTTTTTTTCTTGTTCCTGCTGCGTGAAAAAGCTATAATGTCACCTTTCTAATGAAAGCAAATAGTTGTTAGCAAGGAGCCTGTCGACACTCGCCTTTCCAATGTGTTTTTGAACCGCTCGGGAATTATTGCAGTAAACGCTATTGTAATTTCGTTTGAGTAATTTTGTTATTTCGTTTTCCCCTGCCCTTATTCGAGATAGCTTATTGTTTAGAACCTAACCTGAAATTAATCCAGATGTAGCCTATAACCAAAAATAACTAAAATAGGCTCATTTTAATTTGAAAAGTTTACATCGCATCCTTCATTTATCCCAACTTGTGTTGGTCCATCTCGGACAATAAGAGTTTTTTTTTCTTTTTTCTTTTCTTTGTTTTTTTTTTTTCTTGTTCCTGCTGCGTGAATAAGCTATAATGTCACCTTTCTAATGAAAGCAAATAGTTGTTAGCAAGGAGCCTGTCGACACTCGCCTTTCCAATGTGTTTTTGAACCGCTCGGGAATTATTGCAGTAAACGCTATTGTAATTTCGTTTGAGTAATTTTGTTATTTCGTTTTCCCCTACCCTTATTCGAGATAGCTTATTGTTTAGAACCTAACCTGAAATTAATCCAGATGTAGCCTATAACCAAAAATAACTAAAATAGGCTCATTTTAATTTTGGACATTTACATCGCATCCCCTCCTAATATTAAGGAAAATCGTGGATGAAGTCCTTTCTGGTCACATGGCTCTTTTGTATGCTACTCTTTTCCTTTTACTTATTGTAGAGCTGTGAAGTTTCTTCGCAGAACAGAAAATTTACATTTTAAAACCTTATTTCAGCATATACTTTTCTTTATTTAGCCTATCAGTTAGATTCGTCTCGGTCTTTATTTTTTTTACACGTACACGTGGGAACTTGCTCTCACTTGACATGCACACACAGTGACTGTGGATCTCTTCTGAACAATGAGACTGCTACTCATTCAACTGAAAGACAGAGAGAGAGAGAGAGACGCGGGAAAAAAGAGAGAAAAAAGTTGAACAAAGTCGTGTGGGCTCACTGCGGAGTTCGTGCGGTTATTCATTCTCACAAAAGCACGGACCGGCCGACCCGAATCTAAAAGCTTTCTGGATTAATACATTGTGTCACGCTTAAAATAATTGAAGCTTATGTTTAAAATAGTCTACGGTATGTGCGATTTTAATATAAAGGCTGCAGACTAACGACAATAGAGCGAATAACAATATCCCATGTCTTTCGTTATAATATACTACCCTTAACACAGCAAATTAAAATAGACAATCACTGATTTAATCTCGTGTTAGTGATTGACCTTTGAAATTTTCTGAAAGTTAAATATAGATTTTATTTTTGCATTATAGCCACTTAAAGCAAATTTTACTTGGAAGTTCACACGACCTTTACAGAGTACATTAGGCATCTTCAGTGTGTTCAAAAAAAGACTCGCCCTATTGTGTCTGGATATATGCGTAAAAATCAGCTTTTACACAATCCCCGTCTACCAGTTGGAATTTCCAATTGATTTCCATCATGTGTAAAATGAGATCGTAAATTATTATCGATATTTCAATATTTAAGCCTGGCATATCAGCATTAGAAGAGAGGACATTTTCTAAAAAAGTAACAATTTAGGCGAATGAATGTTTATTAGAATTATTCGGTAGGAAAATTAAACCATCTGTCTTCGAGAATATAAATGGCTGCTTTTTAAACTTATAGAAGGGGTTATGCACACACGGGGCATTGCATCGAATGCTTCAGCTCGTAGAGGATTCAGCAAAGAAAAACATAATTATGCTATTTAGCCGGCTGATGTGGTGCAGCGGCAGCTCCATCACACTCCGAGAGATTAAATATAGCTGCCCCCCTCACTCGCTCTGCTGCCGGGGAAGGACATTAGAGCCAAGGGAATTAAATGAAACCCAGGGGACTTTTCAACTGGAGTGCGCAAAGTAAACTATAGAGATTAATGACACGACCTCCAGCTGAATCAAGTCGCTTCCCGTCCTCACGTCTATTATTATTATTATTTATTATTATTATTATTATTAAAGGCTGAAAATATCTGTCCTTTGAAGAGGATGTGCTAAAAAATTTAATTTAATTGTCCGTGTCCATTTTAAGTAGGCAATACTTCGATACAGAAAGGAAATTGTATTAATATTAACATTTTATAATAATCATAATTATATTTTATGGAACCATGTTAAATAATACAACTGATTTGTATATAACGAACGACAAAACATACTTTAAAAAATTTTGATTTTTAATTGTTCCAGAGAGTTGTATAATTAGCTAAATGTTCACTTAAGTCGGTTATAGATTTGTTGTGTTGTAATTTGGAGACTGAAATAGCATAAAATGTATAACTAAAACAATTTAAATCTTTATTTTTAAAGCACATAAACAATTGTTTAAACCTTATTTATAATCTGTTACTCCAGGTTATCTGCGCCTCTTGAAAAAGGTTCACTCACAGTCTCCTAAAGAGTCAGGCCTCGAAATTAAGAGCAAGTGTGACACCTACCTGCGGGCGAGGGTAGAGGTACAGGACAGTAGGGACAGGCCATGCCAGGGGGACATTTGCTTTTCACGGCACCTTGGCTACACTCTTGAAAGCCATCAGCGTCTATAATCCAAAGCACTATTAAGCCTATCCTACCATTTAATGATATAACAGAGCTGTATGCTCCTAGACCCACTCCGCATCGCCGCGCGCCTCTAACCACTTTGCCACGCCTAGGAAATAGTAATGAGGTCTAAATTTGGCATAAAATCGAACTCATTACTGGAGTTCGCCACCTGATTGCTTTGCATATAACACGACGCGGTTGGAATGTAATTGGGTTAAATGACTGCTCGACACTTTTGCCGGTGTTGTCATGTCAACATTCATCCTTCGAGGCATCTCTCTGTTTGCAAAAGAGAGATGAGCATTGCCCCAACCGAATGCTATCGGGAAAAAAAACTTCTGTAAAAACTTAACAGCCACCGACAAATAAAGTCCCGTCTTCAAATGGCTTTTCCCAAAACTTTAAATTGTGCAGCTATCAAATTCTCAATAATATGCATGCAAACTCCCAAATCAATCGCTGCACACCATTTCTTTTCCATAATTTACTTCAAAGATAGTGTATTGTCCATTTTAAATACAAAATGCTACATTAAATATACATATTAGTCTTTAATACAAATAGACTCAGGCGGCTGCAGCGTTTAAGACAATTCTTAGAAGTTACATCCTCTTGATGAATCATTCAGAAACTAAGATTTTGAGGATAAGCATTTACTCAGAAAATAATTGTCCTCGGATTTTTTTTAATCAGAATGCGTCGTCTTTTGCTTCTTCTTTAAGCAACCACAAATAATAAATAAATGTCCGTGTGATTGGCGATGAATCCGGTATTAAATGTTTGACATACCTTTCTTTAGCTCATAAGGTGAGTCTTTACAATGATCTACCTGTGTTTGGCTTCTTACTTTGCTCTCTCTTACCAGAGCCTCGGCTCTGTTTAAAACAGTCTGGCTTAATCCATTGAAATGTGCAGTGGAACTGGTGTTGGTGCCGTGACTGCTGTGGAGGTGTCCGAAAGTGCTATAGTTCGTGTAGCCCGGGTAAAAAGGGGACGTGTAGTAAATAGGCCGAGAAAGGACAGTATTATTAGGGAGAGGGCACTGAGGGGAGGACCGGGTCGGCGAGGCAGCGCTGGCTATGACTGTGCTTTGACCCAGCCCCATGGCCTGTGGAGCCTCACTGCTCCCTTTGCACCTGTCCGAAGACGTGGCGATTTCGGCTAGAGACCAGAGTTTGGGTTTGGGTGCCGAAGGGGGAGAATGAATAACAGACGTTACGTTGCTGTTCCCTGTGCTCGCGGCGTGGCCCGGTTCTGAGGGCTTTTCTTGCGTAATGAGATCATTTCCACTATGTAGGACGGAGGGAGAAGAGGTGGTGGGTTTTGCTTGTTCGGCGAGCAAATCCGTCCGCTCCTCTGTGTCTTTTAATTCCGAGTCTGTCAAAGGTGGATCAAGCTCTTTAGCATGAGACTCGTCTTTAAACCTGTCGCTTGGTAGCTCCCCTGGGTTAATGAGTTTATGATCTGAAAGTAAAAAAAAAAAATATATATATATATATAGAGAGAGAGAGATTTGATAAAGCAAGATTTGTCTACAATAACATTTATAACAATATAACAATAACATGTATAATTTTTGAGAGAGAAAATATTGCATGCACATTTTAAACAGTTGTGTATGCCTAGTTTTACTTTTTGTTTTACTATTTATTTCTTTGCAACGTAAAAGTAATTTAACATTTATTATTATTAGTAGTAGTAGTATAATAATAATAATAATAATAATAATAATATGGCTGGTATTATTATAGCTATAAATGAGATGCCGTGCGCCAGCTGTGTCCTTATTATGCAGCTCGAGATAAATGAAGTGCAAAACACCATACGTCACCAGCAATTCTCAGTCCATAAGAAGTCAAATTAGAGGAGTTCAAGGTGATTATTATTTAAAGCAATTCTCCCATTATAAATAATATACCACCATTAACCAGCAATCAATTTTGCGCCCGGAGTGGAAACGACTGCAATGAAAAATTTATGATTTTTCCACAGACCTGCCTCTGTGTCTGTGGAGTCTCCCTTGTCCGTAGGCTTGTTTGGCTCGTCGTCGTCGTTTTTCTCGAGATCAATGTTTTCGTCCTCCTCCTCGTCCTCGCTCCGGTTCCGTGGGGTCCAGGTCATCTTGTTCTCCTTTTTTAGCCTCCTCCTGGCGTTAGCGAACCAGGTGGACACTTGAGTGAGGGTCATTTTCGTGATGATGGCCAGCATGATCTTCTCGCCTTTGGTGGGGTACGGGTTTTTCCGGTGCTCGCTAAGCCAAGCTTTCAAAGTGGCTGTTGCGTCCCGGGTAGCATTCTTGCGGTAAGCTGGGTCTCCATACGGGTACGAGCCCAAGGGAGCAGCGTAAGGATGATACCCTATAGATCCGGCCATGCCTGTCGTGTGGTCATACGGGGAGCTCTGCAAGGAGCCAAACCAATTGTTTTATTAGCAAAATATAACTTTATGGACACCTGCGCACAATGTCGGTTACAGGTCACTTACGCAAACACACCATAAACAAACACTATTGCACTCACACATGTACATACTTTAAATGTATTAATTCAAAACAGTAAAGCGCAAGGCCGCGGGGCCACATATTCTATCATTTCAATTTTGTCAGTTGCCTCATTCCCCTCAGCAAGAATTATTGTGAAATGCAATTTCACAACTTTCCATCCAAAATCCCTCCTCTTTGTAAACGATCATAAATCTCCCCTCGACAGCTATACTGACTTTTGACTATGTTTATTTTCAGATTAGCCAGCTAATTAGAAGTTGCAGCTTTATGTTGGGTCATCTGACAGTGGTTGTACACGCCAGGGCTGGCCTAAGTGCACGCAATTCACATTTAAATAGCCGTTAAAACATGTTTCCTTTAATTAGCCTATTTTACTAAATACATGGTTAAAGAGAAATGGGAAACAACTGGTAATTTATTCCTTTTGATATCAGGAATATTCCTCACCTGCAGCCCACATAACTGAGGAAATCGTGTTGCCACAAATGTCAACAAAAATACATATTTTATTTCATTCAGTAAATACGCGAAATCGTGTTTTTTATGTTGTTCTATTTGCATATATAATTCGAAGTGAACTGCTTTATTTACTGTGCAGAGAAAATTATCAAATGCCTTTTTGTTGTAATGTCTGTTTGAGAACAATTTTTTGATTGTTTAAAAAAAATGTACTGCAATAGCCTATATATTATTTAATATCACGAAACCCAGTCAAATTACGCGAATGCATATTTGATTGATAAAACCTCAGATGTTGCGCAAATAATTACTGTGTGTCTCAGTCTTGCAACACAATATGAATTACAACAAAGCGTAAAAATGTATCCGGCAACTTCTAAAAGTAGAAAAATAAGACGTGAATATCGCACTCACCACATAAGAAGTGAAAGTAGCGGCGGCCGCTTCAGCACTGTACTGGAGATGGGAATTATAGCCTGGCGAGGCGCTGGTGAACGCTGTAGATCCGGCATAGGGAGCGAAAGCAGAGCCAGAGGAAGATCTCCCTAGCTCATCTGTCCGGGGTCCCGATATCACGCTTGTACTGTAGGCTGGACACGAATAGAGTGCCAAAGAGGCGGATGGCTGATACAAGTAGCCCTGAGGGTACGCCATGGTGGAGATCCAAATATAAGCTTCTCACTTGAGTTCTTCTTCCTCAAACTCTCACGCGCTCTTTGCGCTAGCTCATAGAGTTCCGAGTAATCAGACCTCCGTCCCGTCCTCCTCACGTTGATATCAGAGATGGAAATTAAAGAGAACGACGAATGCATGGACCTCACACTCGTTAATCAGTCGTTGTCAGACTCACACGCGGATTTTCGAGGCGCTCTCTCACCCTCTGCGCGCGCTGTGACTCTCATGCCGAGCGCGCGGGACAAGTTTTTTGCTCTCGGATGGGGCTTTGCTTCGGAGAGTGCCCTGCCAGGATGCTAAGTTGGAAATTGAGGATTCTGACGCCTACTATGAGCCTCTCGCTCCTCCTCTCGGGGTGTAGTCATCGAAGGAAAGGCAAACTGGAGCTGGGTTACAGCAGCTCAGCCTGAATCGACTCTCTCTCTCGCTCTCTCTCGCTCTCTCTCTCTCTTTCTTTCTACATTCGTACCCTGGCACTAACTAACAATCTCCCCCGCTATCCCCCTATTTTTGTCTCTAACAAGCCTCAATGGCTTAGACTGAGCAGCTTCAGCCCCTGGATGGCGGTCTCATGCGAGCCAGTACGTCAACTTCAACTTTCCTCGTTTTCTAAATACACGAAGCCTTCATTTTCACACATGATTAATAACAAATGGACTGTTTTATCTTCTTGGGAACAGCTTGCCAAATACGACAGGAGACGCTACAATTACTGTTTGCAGTTCTTCATTCTCCTTGGTTTTGTGTGATCTCGTCGCTCATTGCAAGCTAGAAACATACCTTTTTTCCAAGAATGCGCGACAGGCTTGATCCATCGTGCCTTAAGTCACCTGAACACGGATGTTTTGGTGTTGCTTTAAACTGTCATGCGTTTGCAAATTATCATGGATAATTTGGAGGTAGTATATATTTTATTGCCTCATTGTATAAATGTATAGCTTGAGTAAACATTTTTACACAATAGTTTTTGCAAAGAAAAAAAAAATCCCTCATTTTACAGAAACAAAGAGTCGAAAGTGACTGTATGCGCGCTTAGATCAAGTCTCAGCGGTAAGAAAGTGAAGAAGTAACTTTTGACAGGTGTTAACTGATTTGTCCGCTGGACAGTTTTCGCCTTAGATCCCGGAACAAACCAGATCTTCTTCTCCTTTGCACCAAAGCCCCAAGCGCAGACAGATTAAGACCATATAAACCACGGCAAATCCATCACGACCAGGGGCTCTAAGCCCCTTTGATTCAAACAGATATATTCCTCAGCGGCGGAGAATATCCTTATGTATTTTATTCTATTTGCTCGCAGACTATATTGTTAGTCTATACTAACAAATAACAAGAGATATATCATAAATATTTAATTTAAATAAATATACCTAAAATGCATTAAGATAAAACTGATTTTATTTATATTTACTGCACACGTCATTACAACAATAAATAACTAGAGCTCAACAACCTAATAAAAGAACAAGCTACATGTAATGTAAAATGTTTTTTATGATTAAATTTCATAATGTAAGTGATGTCCACACATAGCCCACCCAAATAATGTAAAATAGTGGAAATGGCGCAAAAGTAACACTAAATCTATTAATCTACCAAGTTTTCTTTTCACATATTTACAAACGGCAGGTGAACTGATAAATACATCTGGTGTTGCGCGCAGAATGGGCTGGTTAAACAAAGTTAGTTAACGTGAATGACAGGTTTCCTTGAGGCACAAGGTTAGGCGCGTCTCTCCAGACAGCAGTGGGCAGCCGCTAGCGTGTACCTCTCTCTCTGTCCCCCTCAAACGGATTTTAGCCACTCCAAATCTGCCCTAAACCGATTAGTTGACGCCAAATATTCTTTGATGTATTAGCTAAGGGGTTTTGCCACTTGGAAGCCAATTGAAATTCTAAACAGTCCGCCGCTAATGCTTTGGGGAGATCCGTAGCGAATAATGGATGTGATTTATTTTTGACCTTGCCATTTTTATGAAATGATTAAACACATGTGCACAAGTAAACCCTATTCCCTAAGTAGCAAAGCAACATACTACTACTACTACTACTAATTATTATTATTAATATCATTATTATTTTATCATTAAACGGCAATAGAAACTTCAAAAATAAATTTATATTTAAATGATATTCATATTCTGTACTAGAAATTATATAGCGTGATACACTTTGCACATGGAATCCATGCCAATTTGAAAGAGTAAACCATTTTATTCATTATGACTTTATTGATTTGAGTCATTTGGTGTTTTTTATGCTTTAAAACAATTCTATTTTTTACCAAATCTACTTGTCTACTATTGAGTGCAGAAAGTGTAAACACGTTCAAATTATTATCTACTGTGAAAGCAAATATCAAAGTGAATTACAATCAATGTTTGTCAATTCTTTTTGACAACATGAAAAATGTGCATTTCATTTTTGCTTTAATTTTTAAAATGCATGCATAACCCAGGGAAATATATGCATATTCATATCAATTCATTTCCATACAACATTATGAGTGTAAGCATTTGATTGTGTGAGTGACCGCATACACATCCATGTGTTTATTCATAACAGTGGTGCTTGTAATGGAGCTCTTCTAACCATGATCCAAATATCTATGTAAGTAGGGCACAAGATCAAAAGGGGCAATGCTGATCCTTTAAAAGAGCAATCTAAGTCTGTCAGTACTCTTTATTGAAACCACCTAGAATGTTGATGCAGGAGCTCATTTATTTTAAACATGATTACTCTGGTATTTCTTTCTGACCCCTGGAACAGGTGTGAAAATACCATGAGGGACTTCTAGCAGATTTAATCGACTTGCTGATTCTCATCATGATAGCCTTTACCACCTCAGTCAATTTTAAAGTGTTCATATGGCAGAGATAGACTGGGTCCCCCAGCTGTGGCTCCATATTCTCGGTAGTCTTCCTCAGAGGCCCCTGGTGACTGACAGGCCGTTAGCCAGGCTAAATGATGTGATGATGAGCTTTTTATGAGAATGGATTAAGAATTTAGAGATTTCAGACGAAGATTGTGTGCATTTTTCTCTCTTGCTCTTTCTGGCTCTCTCCCCCTGTCTCTCTCTCTCCCCTTCCAGCCGGCTAGATTATGATTGATTTGGTTGAAATGGATTGTAGGAAGCAGACATTGATTTTTCAATGACTTCTCACCCCAAAAAATATTTAAAGTTGTATCTACAACGTAGAAATCTCAGTATCCGAAATTCTCTCTCCTCCCTGTGTCATTCTTTGCTCTGAGCGCAAGAAAGCACCGTAATGCAGTCTAGTCAACGATGAGACAAACGACCTGTAATGTTATTTTGGAATGAGTCAGTAAGCTGAAGGACTAAAGGAGTATTGATTAAGCCTAATGAGGATTGAATGCTGGGAAAACAAGCTTTTTCAGGGTTTTGCCGACGCATCTCTTATCAGCACTAAGGTACACAACGATACAATGCACTCTGTACTACAGCAGTACTACTGCAGATGCCTGTGTATTGTAAGGCTCATTTGCTGTCTGTTGATATTAAATCAGACACCACCAGCCTGTATGTGCACACATGTAAAGACTGTTACGATCAATTAGTTGCAGGAAACCATTGTTACTAAAAAGTAATCTGAGATATTTTAGATGGTCACATTGTGTGAGTGTATGAAAGAGCCTTTAGGTATCATAGGTGCATATTTTAGGTTATTAGACAGTTACATAGCAGCTGTTTAACTTAATAACTGGTATTACAGTCACTGAATCAGAACTGAAATTATTGGTGTATTCACTACAGGTTTTAAGCTGATTTTTTCAGCTTTGTGTGCGATGACAGAATAAACCTTGCCATTGCAACTTCAATCTTATAAAGTGTAGAAGCAACTTCGACAGCTTCTGATAATTTAGGGGCTCTTTACATTGACAAACTTGAATCATAATGATGTTTAATTTATATGCTACCATTCCAATGTTATTTTGGAATGAGTCAGTAAGCTGAAGGACTAAAGGAGTATTGATTAAGCCTAATGAGGATTGAATGCTGGGAAAACAAGCTTTTTCAGGGTTTTGCCGACGCATCTCTTATCAGCACCAAGGTACACAACGATACAATGCACTCTGTACTACAGCAGTACTACTGCAGATGCCTGTGTATTGTAAGGCTCATTTGCTGTCTGTTGATATTAAATCAGACACCACCAGCCTGTATGTGCACACATGTAAAGACTGTTACGATCAATTAGTTGCAGGAAAACATTGTTACTAAAAAGTAATCTGAGATATTTTAGATGGTTACATTGTGTGAGTGTATGAAAGAGCCTTTAGGTATCATAGGTGCATATTTTAGGTTATTAGACAGTTACATAGCAGCTGTTTAACTTAATAACTGGTATTACAGTCACTGAATCAGAACTGAAATTATTGGTGTATTCACTACAGGTTTTAAGCTGATTTTTTCAGCTTTGTGTGCGATGACAGAATAAACCTTGCCATTGCAACTTCAATCTTATAAAGTGTAGAAGCAACTTCGACAGCTTCTGATAATTTAGGGGCTCTTTACATTGACAAACTTGAATCATAATGATGTTTAATTTATATGCTACCATTCCATAGCTTAAGGACCCTTTACATTTGAGATAGAAATAATGTTATGTGATTTATTGATTTTAAGATTTTATGGTTTGTTTGAATGATAAAATGTGTTTTATTTCTGAATTCGAAAACTGACTAATTAAATAGTGCACACAGCCAGTAGTATTAGTAAACCAACATCCTAGCCACAAGACCAATGCAGTTTTGTTTGGATGGTGGTTTACTATTCTTGTCCCACCAAAAACTGCATCTACCTAAATGTGTCATTTGTGCTTTAGATGATTTCTACAGGTTGTTTTTAAATCTAAGTTGTATGTAGACTGCTGTAGATAAACTGCTGTAAAAAATATCTTTACAAGGCAGAGTCTTCATTAAAAGCCTCACTGAGACTTAAAATCTTAGCAGTCCCTGATCTGTCAAAATGCCCTTTAATTGGTGCGAGAAAACAAGCGGCCACAGTTGTTTTATTTCTGACTGCAGTTGTCAGTGTACACTGGGCATGCTAACATGACCTCCAGAGGATTACAGTAAATCTAATTAAACTTCTTTTTCTCTAACACTCTCTGGCTTGTTTAATAATGCTGGTATGGTAAGATGTAAGATAAAATGCTATTTTAGTTTTTTTTTAACTAAACATACCATAAGATTGAATAATTAATGTTGTTGAAAGTGAATAATAAAGAAGATTTTAAGGATGTTTACCTGGTGTGTTTTTACATACAGTCCTAGATTGCTTTATGTCACTGCAATAGCATCCTTGTTTTGCTAATATCACACCATTTGGTACACTCTTTCCGCCACAGACCATTCCCTTTTTAAGCAAAGCCCTCCTGAGGGTTGAGTGAGTCTTTTGGAGGCTCCTGGTTGCAGGTAATCAGCTGAAGCTGCTGCATAATTCTTAGGAGGTGTTGCATTCTACTCTCCTCTTCCGTGAGCAGCGGTGTGTTGTTGTTTTGTTTTCTCTGAGCAGCTCTTTGATGCCATATCCTCTTACAGTTGCTCAATCCCAGCAGCCATGTTTCATAAACATCCAATGGAAAACATCCTCTGCATTTGAAATGTAGATGGCTTTCTCTGCCTGCCTCTCTGCATACCGTACTTGCGCTCTCACATTCTCTCCCCGACGCTTTTCGCAGCAGAGGTGTTGGGTTTCTCTCCACTGCCTTTGATACATTCAAACAGCTAACCGATCAAGCCTCTGTGTTTTGGTGTCAGGTGTAATTCAACAACAATGCGAGCGAGGTCTCATTCCCCATTTGCTCCTCATTAAGATGATATCACTGAGGTGCTGGATCCAAATTAACTGTTTTGTTATGCTGCAATAGTACATGATATGGCCTCTCATAATACATCTAGAAAGCACAGGATAATGCCAACCAGTCATATTACTTTATAAATATACTGTAGTTGTTGGTTCTTTTGAAATGTAATGATTTATTAATGCTATATTGCTTGGAAAATAATTATTCAGAAATCATAAAGAGAAATATACACCATGCTAAATAACTCCAAATGCTGTTAGAGAAGGAGTACATTATGAGTCTGAAATTCTCCACAGACATTTCCTAGAGTCTGTTTCCCCACACCTGGTTGGCTGTTTGAGCACATTTTGCTTTGGGTATCTGTCCATATGCCTCTGAGGTACTTCTTCATTGTGAGTCTCTGCATCTATTTCCCAGTTGTAGCATTCAAGCATTTGACTTTTGTTGCTAGGGGCCCAGGCATTATTTGCAGATGATCTGTTTGCATAACCCTCTTCCTTGCCTCCCTTCTCCCTCAGGGAGGATGTATTTTAGTGTGACACACTGGTATCTGTGGGTGTGCTCACCTTTAATTTCCCATACGCATCTGTAACCCAGAGAAATGTGGTTCCACCCTCGCAATAAAAATATAGCAGTGAGATCAAAGAGCCACTCGTTTCACCTGTGCTCATTCTCTAGTCCCATCACTACAAAACCAGGAAGATGTCGCCAGAGTTCCATTGTTACTCTTATTAGACTCTACTTAAAGAGGTAGTTTACCCAAAAATTAATTTTTACCTTCATGTTGTTTTAAGATTACTTTTTCTTCTCTTTTTTTAATGTAGAATGAAATATTTTCATTGTATGTACAAAAATATACTGAGACATTTTTCAAAATATCTTTTTTTTTGTTTTTGGGTGAAGTATTTAAATTTTATGATTGTGCAAAAAAAAAATATTTTTTATTTTATGATTGAAGGATGTCAGTCTGTTTTATTACTCAATTTTTTTTTCATTTTAATGAGCAATGCTATTTTTTATTTTTTTATTTTATGATAATTAAGTACAGCTACCCACTATCAAAACATTGCTCATCGTCTCAGACATATTTGTTTCCCTGTAGCCTGTTAATGAAGGCAAAAGAGCAGTTTGTGTGCAGTGAGTGTAACCAATGAAGTGTGTCCCTATGCAGATGAGATGCTCTTCAGACAACATCAGTGTGTGAGCAGCACTCCGTGTAATGACTGTAGCGGAAGCTTCGGTGCTCATAGTTTAACACGACACACTCACCATGCACCTATATTTGCCAACACTGGGAGGATCTGTTCCAAAAACAGACTCGGCGTCTGAATATTTTGAGTGAGGCGAAATGAGGGAAAGTTAAGAGGTCCGTCCATGCGGGAGACAGTAGAGGTGTGCAGAGGTGAAGGCTGCGCTTCCGTCCTTGAAGGAGCCCTTTAAACAGCTCTTTGAAAGTGAAGACAGCACTGGGAGTCATCTCTCTGACTGGTGCTGCAAGCAAGAGAGCACAGAGAGACAGAAAGATTGAAGTGGGAGGCATAGCTTTCCACATGAAACATCTTGTGTTTTCATAGGCCACATTTCCTGTTGTAAATATTCACCTAATGCCCATTCCTTACATTCCTTTTTTGTGTGTTTTTCTTTATTTTGCATAGGTCCTGATGGAGAGAGAGGGAGTGGGAGGGAGACAGAACTAGAGAGAGGACGAGGGAAAGCCCATAATGCTGTAATGCCCATTAGCGAGATTTCACGCACTCTCTCTGATCTGACTCACTGACAGAAGCCTCTAAGAGGCTATAATGAGAATGTTTGGCAGGATCCTGGATGTGTGTGTGTGTGTCAGTGTTTAGGTGAATGCAGTTTTTATGTGCTCTGCTTATCAGCTGAGACAGAAAATATTTGATATGATGCATGCACCCACACATATTCTCCTCACACATTATTATTCTTTGGCAAAAAAAAAATTCAAATTCTTGCATGGCATTGTACATTTTTCAAAAGTCAAATGCACTGAGCATTAATTTTAGGAATGTATATTAAAATTATGTCCAAAATCAATGTCAATCATTTTGTTATAGACAATAAATGGCAAATATTAAAATTGTACTAAATATTAAAAAATACTACATGGCAGGCAGCACAACATTATAATATATAATAAAGATTACAAAGATAAATATGAAATATGAAACATAAAAATATGAATTGTCCATTTTGATTTCATGGCAACTTTAATATCAGCTATTGATAACCGTTATGGTGCCAAACTATTATGTATCCCTAGTTGATTTACTTTAGATTACTTGTGACAGAACTTAAAGGAATCAAATTGTGGTTGCAGTAGATCAACCTAATTTACTCCTTAACATTTTTAACATGTTGAAACCCAGCTTCAAATTGCTTTTAAAAAGTGACATGTCTGTCGTCATTATGAAATATTAACAGTGTGTTTCTTTAATTCCTTAAGTGGCAAAAATTACTAAAAACACCCGCTGCTGTCTTTCTCTCTCTCTCTCTCTCTCTCTCTCTCTCTCTCTCTCACTCTCTCTCTCTCTCTCTGTATGTGTGTCTGTGAAGGATATGGCAGCAAAGGGCTCCCAGGGGCCACACATTACCCAAAGTATTTAAGTTTCCAATTAAACTGAGAACCAGATACCACCACTGCAACAATCCACTGCTTTCTCTCTCTCTCATGCCCTCTCATTTTATTTTACACAAATTAGCTTTGGTCCTGGAGGGCAAAATGACAAGAGGTTACTGGGAGACTATGTGTTTAATTAATTGAAAAATGCTCAAATTGCTTTTACAGTTGTTATTGGAGGTGAAAAAATGGAATTCATGTTGCCAGTACTGAGGCGTAATTAGCTCCTGGGGGATTCGAATATTTAGCATTAGCAATGTGCTGCACTTAGGACACACATTTCTGTTTTGATAATGAAGGGCCGGGGCTGTCGTTGAGGACAGCTGTAGTTTGAGGGGGTGGGGGTGTTGAGGGTTTGGAGGTCCTGTGCAAAGGAGAGAGACACCCTGTCGTCTCTCTCTCTCTCTCTCTCTCTCTCTCTCTCTCTCTCTCTCTCTCTCTCTCTCTGTGTGTGTGTCTGTG
>NW_015505537.1:745086-768301 GCF_001515645.1 Sinocyclocheilus grahami | reverse complement strand
GGTGTGGGGGGGGTGGGGGGCCTGTGCAAAAGAGAGAGACACCCTCTCGCCTCTCTCTCTCTCTCTCTCTCTCTCTCTCTCTCTCTCTCTCTCTCTCTCTCTGTATGTGTGTCTGTGAAGGATATGGCAGCAAAGGGCTCCCAGGGGCCACACATTACCCAAAGTATTTAAGTTTCCAATTAAACTGAGAACCAGTTACCACCACTGCAACAAGCTTGGAAACAGCCAATGAGATTCCACACACAACTCAGGGAACCGTCAAAGTGAAGGAAAGGACGGGGAAAATAGGAGAAAATCCTTTGTTTATTCAAACTTTAACTTTATTTAGACTTCTTTTTTTCAATACGGAGATGGTTGGGAGGGAGAGGAGGCGAGAGGGAGTGCGAAGAGAAAGAGAGAAGGGAAGGGAGAATACAAGACTTTAATGATCTGCTGTGGAGAATCAGTGTGGAGTCCTTGGAGACTGCTGGGCTAGTTTGAAGCAGCATGGTCTCATTTGGTTTGGACTGAGTGTGGCAGTCCAACTGAGCTCTTATACCATGCTGTCTAAATGCCTGCCTGCTGCCGCCTCTAACTGCCTGTGTGTGTGTGTGTGTGTGTGTGTGGACATATGTCATGTGGATTGCACAGGACGTGTGAAAGAATAAGTCTGCTCTGTTAAGTCCCCTTGTTAAACCATAATAATTTCCATCTTTGTCAATTACACATCCGCCATGTGTTTAATGGTCAGTTCTCTCTCTATCCGTTCTGTTTGGCAGTACAGAAAATGCTTATACAATCTATCTCATTTCTTTTTTTAGGCTAAGCTAAAATAATCACCATTGTGAAAACATTGTGCATTGCTACATTCAGATGCTGAATGTTCAATAAACTGGTGTTTTTTTTATTAGTATCCTGCTTTATAATTCTAAGAGGATATATTGAAATCAATTGCCTCCTAGATTTTTATGTACTCAATTGGTTGTTTTGGACCAAATAAAAACTAGAGTCTACATAGACAGTCTGAGTAGCTTTCAGTTGATTTCCAGAGTTGACACACGAAGCAATAAGAATTACAAAGTACACTTCTACTAAGCATAAATAATATGCATAGCACATTCAATTTTGGGTCAGTTTTTAAGTTACTGAACTATATTTTTCAATACATTTTAGTATAAAAATGTATAAAGATTTATAATTTCACTGATATTGTTGCAATGCATTTGTTTTTGTAATGCTCCTGTGATGCCTTAAAATGATACATGTGGAGGCGGCTCTATGTGAAAGCTGGCCAGGTAAACCTCACTTCCCTGGCCTCAACAGGCACGTTTATGTCTGACACTGGGGATGTGGTCATTAACCTCCCTTTTAGTGCGCCCAAACAAATATGTAAAGATGCCTAAACAGTGGAGACAGAAAAAAAAAACTTTAGGGATATTTCACCCAAAGTGAACGTTCTATCATCATTTACTCACCTTCATGTAATTCCAAACCTACATGACTTACTTTCTTTTATGGAAGGAAAAAAAAAATAATAATGTTGGTAACCAAGGCATATTGGTGACCATTTTATGGCGGGGGAAAAAAAACCACTGACACATTTGTCTGAATATCTTCCTTTGTATTCTACAGATGAAATAATGTCATGCAATTTTGGAATGACATGGGGCAGAGTAAATAATGAAATAATTTTTATTTTTATGTGAACTGTCCCTTTAATTGAGAAAATATAGCTAAATGACTGTCCTTTTACATCCTAGACACCATGCCCATTGTACAGAAAATATGCTAATTGGGGCAATGGGAGAAACTGAGACATGGGGTTATTTAATTTCCCAGGGTGCATTGAGCTTAGCAGAGATGACAGAGAGGCTGAGGCAGAGTGTAACGGGAGCTTCACCGCAGCAGCCCTGCTCTGGGCTTCCAAACGACAGAGGAGCACCGTGAGAAAGAGAGACGGAGAGAGAGAGAGAAAGAGGAAGAGAAGGAAAGTAGACCTCTGAGCTGTGACTCTTGTTCTGTAAAGCACACATCATTAAATGATATAATGTTACTGTCAGTTTGTCATGCAATAGTGTCAATGAAAAAACTTTACAAGACTAGTGCCAAATTGAGAGGAAGACAAACAGGTTCTTGCCAATCATTCATCATTGTCTCACTTCCTCTCTCCTCTCTTGACAGACTTGGGTCTTTTTGTGTGCGCTACCTAGAATTCCTTGTGACATTTGTTGTGTGAAGATTACTCACTAGCCCGTAGCCTAGTGTAGCACAACAGCGATGATTTTAAAGACACTGAGTTGGCGCTGTCCCAGCCTCGACACCTCACCCACAAACTGTGCCTCCTGTCAACCCCCACATGCACCTATTGTGGCGAAGCAGTGACCGTACCATTCCTTCTTTCTGCTCTTCACCAACAAATGATAAACTAAGTGGAAAAAAAAGACAGATGGAGAAGAAAAGAAGATCCAGAGCATGTTGCCTTTTGGCTAAAGTCGTTGAGGACAATGCAAGTGCTGGACCATCATTTTCAAATGCACTTAACAGTGTATAGAACAGAGTACTGGCAAGTTTAATCAAACAAACATTTCATTATTATATTTCTTACAACACAATACTTCAATGAAAATGAGTGTAATGTTTAAATAGAAAAGCAACATAATAACTAATCAATGCTGCCTTTACTTGTGTTTTCATTACGAGTATGTCATGTTGCAGTGTTTTGTTTAGTCCTGCTGATAGTTGCTGCATTGTTGATGTATCATTTGAATCCAAATAGCACCTGTCTCTTTTAACAATAGTTGTAAATTATAACTGAATTAATTATATTTATTATATATATATTGTTTTAAACGTATTAAAATATATATTTCTAATGTAGTATAATACTGTAGATGTTTTACCAGCATTTTGTTTCTTAATATAAAAAAATATATTTTTTAATTAATTAATTAAAAAAAATCTATATATAATACAATATTTTTCTTCTTGACAGAGACCAGCTATTACAAAAAAACAGAGTAGATATAACGAAAGAATACATCTTGTTTGAATGGCTTAGTCTACTTAGTCTACAGAAAACATGTTTAAGGATATGGAAATAAAACAGATTTAGTTTAGTAATATATGTTTAGTAATGTATATATATATTATTTAATCCATCTTGCCATACAGAATAGAGAAAGAAGCAGTCAAATGAGTTTATCGTTCCTCATCTGGTCTAAATCTGTTGTAAACCTGTGGCTGGCTTGGGTGGTCTTGATCGTTTACAGTAAAGTGAGGTTATTTTGTGTGTGTGTTTGCTGAATAAATGACCAAGCACAGCTGTTTTAGCACTTAGCTAATTTTGTTCTGGACTATGAGTGTGTTTGCATGGATGTGTGTGTGGTTGTGCGTTTGTTAACTTTTGACCTTCTCACACTGATCGAACAGTGGGATGGTTATTTTGAATCTGTCTCACACATACATGCATTTTAAGAACTTGAATGCAGAGGTCACCAACACTGAACAAATAACACATGCATAAAGAAATTAAAGATACACTTAAACACGATCAGAAGCAGCTCTTTCAAACAACAAATAAGGAAAGGAATCATTTGATTGTAGTGTGAACTTGTTATCGTTTGGCAAGGGCACGGCCAGGCAGCGAGGACTGCGGGGGTGATGGGGATGTGTATCTGCTGTCTGTGTGTTAAAAAGACACCGACTGTGTATGTGTGTGTATGTGTCGCTCCAAGACCAAGTGAGAGAAGCAGATGGGTAAAAAGCATATTTGTGTTGGGTAGTTACTTCAGGTGAAAGTGAAACACTTGATGGCGAGAAATTGTGATCACACATCTACAGGGTGAGTGACAGACAATAGCTGCTGTAAAATTCTCTCACATCTTGCCTGCTCTGTATTCATGACTCCTGTCTACTTTGTGACCCTCTCTTCTCTTTCCACATCCTCTCAACTCTCTCAATCTCTTTCAACCTCTTCAGTGCTTCCCTTTCTTCCTGGAATATTTGCTGTATTTTTTTCCCCCTCTGTCTAAACTCTCTGATCAGGTAGGTTTGAGAGAGAACCTCACCTGACAACACACTCCTTTCTCCTCTTTATCCAACCTAACATTTCAAATATCATTTTCACCCTGTTGGAGTACTCTTTCTTAGTAATTCTAGCATATTAAAAATTGTATGATCTCTCTTTTTTTTAGATTTAATCTCAAAGATCCTTGGAAAATGTAAGCATTTGTATATACGTGTGTAGTAAACAGTGGCTCATATCAGCACTTTATTCGCATCACTGCTCAATTAAGAAAAGACAGATCATTGGTAATTATTTTTTTTGTCCAAATCAGTCACTCAGTTGACAGTGTTTCGTTATGTAAATCGATATGCGTACTAAAAGCATTGTGTGAAAACTGCAAGCAGGTGTTGTTTGTCACTGTTGGTTTGGTTCTGGCAGATTTAGGCTCTTATCTTCCTGAATCTGTGTCATCTAATTTCTGTGGGAATTGTTTTGACAAAACAGGTTAGCATAAGTTGGGAGATGTCAGACAAAACAAAGACTCTTTCAATTTGTGTGCGGACGTGTGTGCATTTGCGTGTCTGTCTCTCCATGGGAAACATGTGTCAGTCATCCGCAAGGTGTAACACTGGATATGACATCATGGCCCTCTAGGGCTCGTGCTGGGAAGACGAGTTGTTTGATTCCGTGTAAAAGAACAGAGTCTGGAGCTAACTGTGAAGATCTGCTTCCATCTCAGCTGTTGTAAATGTCTTGCTAACACAAGTACAGCTCACAGGTGCATGTCAAAACAAATGCACAGCCTTTTAGTTCCTGTTTACGGGTCTTGAATAAAGGCACATGAGCTTGGCAGAATCTAATGGTTAATGTGCTTATGCAGATAATTACAATTCAGTATGTGTACTTAATACACGATTTTCTGGAATACCCGATCCTGATTCGTCAGTCGTGCCATCCAGTGGTCTGATATATTCATCTTCGTCCATGACAACACTTTCTGCAACTTGCTTTCTCTTGGTTCATCTACAAACATGGGAAGACTTAAAAATTCAGTGCAACCTGATGCATTCAGATTTTTTAAGTTCTTCTAACTATTCCTTTAAAAGTTGTCCTACGTAACACTACTGTACTTCGTTTTGTCAATTTAAATTTGTTAATTCACTAAATGCAAAATGTCTCATTCAGCCAATAAATTCATCAAGGAAATTAGATTTCTTGTTCAACAAATGTTCTTTTTTTTTGTAACATTTATTTTAGTGACAATAATGACAAAACAACAACAAAAGTTTAAAAGAAAGTCAGCAAACAATTATAATTCTATAACCTGTAACAATTCAGCACTATTGTTCAATATGAAATTCTTTGTTGAGACAACTGTGTTTGATTTGCGAGAATTCTGTTGGTCTGTTTTTTGTTGTTTCATAGAATTCCCATTTCTTAGTATATGTGACCCTGGACCACAAAACCAGTCATAAGGGTCAATTTTTCGAAATTGAGATTTATACATAATCTCCATTGATGTATAGTTTGTTAGGATCGGACAATATTTGGCCGAGATACAACTATTTGAAAATCTGGAATCTGAGGGTGCAAAAAAATCGAAATATTGAGAAAATTGCCTTAAAAGTTGTCCAAATGAAGTTCATAGCAATGCGTATTACTAATCAAAAATTAAGTTTTAATATTTACAGTAGGAAATTTACAAAATATCTTCATGGAACATGATCTTTTCTTAATATCCTGATGATTTTTGGCATAAAAGAAAAATCAATAGTTTTGACCCATACAATGTATTTTTGGCTATTGCTACAAATATACTCCAGAGACTTAAGACTGGTTTTGTGCTCCAGGGTCACATAATGTATGTGATTTAAAAAGTCTCATAAACTGGAAAAATATGTATTTGTCCTTTTTTTACAGTGTACAGACATAAATGTCTATGACTGTTGTAAGAAATGCCATCAGAGGTCTTCACTATAAATATTACTGTAATATTGTTTCAGTATTTGTCTTGTTGCTATTGTTTTGTGCACAAAAAAAATACAATAGCATTTTCCTAGAGGACATTTTAACATTATATACAGGTACAATTCTAAAAGAAAAAAAAATCTAATATTTATCAGATTCCATCAATAGATTTCTAGTGATTTAACCAATCGGAGATCTAATATGCAGCTATTCTACTTCCTGGATGTTTTCTGATTGGCCAGTTTGAACTGTTCCTGTTGTAGCAGGTCATGTGATTGTCTGTGCTGTGCTGTGTGTTGTTGGTTGTGAGAGGCTCATGCAGTGTAGACAGGCAGATTGATGTGGGGCGGGTAAAGGCTAAGGGAACAAGACTGCAGGCCTTTGAAGTCCTGCAGGAGGGGAGTAAATTGATATATCAATTTAAGCCACGGTGCCTATTAGAGGAGCTCCAGTCAGGTTAATGTGATAGCCCTAGCATTACCCTTTCAGCCCTGCTCCAGTGCCCTACTCACAAACGCACACACCATCAGTACCTGCTAACCAGTGGCTGCAACAGGGTGTAAATAAAGCAGAGGAACAGTAGACTATCTTTCTCTCTTTCTGTCTCTCACGGGGTGATTTAAAATCCCTCTGGCCCTTCTAATAGCCCGTTAGGATCAGAGTTGAGGGGTTTCTTTAAAGTGGGAAACTTTAAAGTGGCAGAAGTTTAGGGTGCTTTCAGTTAGGACCCTTCTGATTTAGCCAAGACATTCCTTGCACATGAACTTTGGAGAGCCTCTTACTAAATTATGGTCAATTGAAACTGCTTAGTTCTAACGCACACACACAAGCGCAGACTATCGCTCCTCATTCCTCGCACATTCACCCCGAGGTGAGACAGGGATCATTCATATTTAATAGCATGCACAGACACACATTTACATTAAAAATGCAAGGTGGTGTCTTTTTAATCCAGACACTGCTATATTTATTATTAAACCTTTGTCTTTGGGGTCAGATCACAAGATTTTGGTTGTCCGTCAACATTACCGCTCACTCAATCAGTTCTGTCACACTACTCTACATATAGTTTGATTCACCTTGCTTTTCCAATATCACAAACCAGATTATCTGAAGATTTCTGTTCTCTGGAAAATCTTTGAAGATTAGTAAGGCTCCAGATGTGCGATCTAAATATAAATAAAAGACTGACAGAGACTATAGTCTTTTCTACTTGATAGAAACTTATTTTATTCCATTTATTTTTATTTTTTGTATTTATTATTACGGTTGTTGTTGTTTATTGATATTTTTTTATACTGGCTAAAGTTTCAGCAAATAAACAAAATATTGAACTAGATTTATGAATTAGTTTAGTTTTTATTTGCTGAAGGTTTATTTGAAGTACCTTATCATTACATGCACATATAAGGCTTCAAAAGCTTCAGATACTTTTTGTTTGACATTATATTTAATAAATTCAGGAACAAGTCAGCCATTCTAAAAACCCCTTACCTGCCCACCCAAAAAGTTGATTTGTGCTTGCAGGGTGTGACACATATCATCTGCTTCTTTATATCCGGCGTGTGCAGACCTGCAGTGGAGGACCGTGTGAGGACATGGGTTTGATTTAAAAAGTCCATGTGCAGATTCTCTCTCTCTCTGCCTTTGGTCAAAACATGGACTTCCTGTCCTTTTGATTTTGTTCTATAAAATAATCTTTTCATTATAATATATATATATATATATATATATATTTCTGAGTGAAGCCACAATTGTATGTTGATATAAATCAATATTCTCGGAAAAGGGATGTGTTTGCATTGCTGTTGCATTTTGTAATGCACTACAGACACAGATTTGTATTATTTTGGGAATTACGGCCCTCATGTATTTAACCTTGCAATTTGACTTGTTCATCTTCAAAAACACCTCTTGATTAGTTTATTTTGTTGTTTCTCTGTTTTATTCTTGGTTTTCAGTGCAGCAGAACATACTCTCAAATATTTGTCCTGGTAGTTTGCATCAATGTGATTTATTTACTTTACTTTTCCTTTTTTGTTAAGAGTGTCACTTAATAATATACATATAAATAAATGAATGCAAATGTTATTTGTTCACTTAATAGCAGATCACATTTGGCTGTGGATTTGAGAAAATGTAAGACACACAAAGAGGCTCTTCAGGGCCCGTTTTTGGAGTGTTAGTGCTGGCGAGGGGCTCTTTGATGGGTCTGCCTCGGTGTGCACTGGAGCCTTTCGCATATATATGGAATTTTTGAATATCTAAACCATTATTTAGCATCTAAATCAGTTCTGCCTGTCTGACTGATGGACAATTTGAGCGTGACCCACGTCTCCCTGTGTGTGACCTATACTGTCCACATTCTTGTGTATGGTTTTGGATGTTTGGGCTCTTTTCCCTGACACACTCTCACCATTTTAACATGTTTTTTTGGGGAGACATTCATGAAATATGTATGCATGGATGATAGGTTTTACATAGCTCTCTGTACAATTACTGGAGTGACCCTGAAATGCTTATTGCTTAGATTTGTCATGAAGCCACTGAATTCATGTGCTTCTATTTACAGATTTCTTTCTTCTTTTTTTTTTTTTTTTTTAATTACCGTTGAAATTATGTAAATATAAATTTAGAATATCACCTTAGTATGTTAGACTTTAAATACATAAATTTTACATTAATAAATGCAAGTAAAGCAGTCTTTATAGAACATATCATAACATTTTCATCCATTCAAATCAATAATTAACATTATAATAATTATATTTATCACTATGGCTGGTGGCAGATGCATGTGATTTATTTCCTCTAGATGTCTGCATGTAAACACATAGTGATTTTCTATTAGTATGCATTTTAGTGGTTACATGGATTCATTGTCTCTCTCTTTCTGTTTCTTTCTCACCTGCAGACCACACACTGAGTCCCAGACAGGTGCCATTTTTATTCTATTATTATTATTATTATTAATTTGTAATTAGATTAAATGTTTAATTTTTTAAAAATATTTAATATTTTAAATAACAGCAACAACAACAATAGTATTATTATTATTATTATTTAAATGTGTGTTAATATAACCCATTTTATTTTTTTATTTTTTTTAAATAGTTTATCTGTATTTTATTTGATTTTATTTTATTACATCCTCCTAATCTAAACAGGAATAGAATAAATATTTTGTATGTCTTATCCTGAATATCTGTTTCCTTCCAGTGCTTCTTTCTAGAAATATTCAGGTAGAGGTCGTTTTGCATGCCCAGTGTAAGGCAAAATGATGTGCACTTCATACAGTGGCTTTTGCACTCTGCTTACGCAGCATCAAAGGGCAGCGTTTGTGTGATGTGTCCATAACCTCTCTCTGACTGCTGATACTCATAAATATCACCTGATGTCTGAGAGCAATTTTTCTTGTCAAAATGAAAAAAGTAACAAGTTGGGCTCTGTTTTGGACTCTGTGACTCATTACCCCAGTTAGAGAGACTGGGTGTCAGTATATCACCCTGAGAGCTCCATCACCTGACCTCAAACTAGGACCCCCACATACCTCTGTGTGTGTGAGAGAGAATGTGGTTTATGACCTCTGAGAGGGATCTAAAGACCTCTGAGAGTGTATGTGAGTTATGGTTGGACCCAGTGGTTCCTGGTGTGTAAGTGTGTGTGTGTGTGTGTGTGCGCGTGCGCGCGCGCGCGTGTGTGTGTGTGTGTGTACCTGTTTTTTCTATTCTGGTGGGGACTTAAACCTGAATACACACAGACTCATGGGGACTCGTGTCATGGTGGGGACATAAATTGAGGTCCCCATGGGTAAACAAGCTAATAAATCACACAGAAAAAGTTTTTTGAAAATCTAAAAATGCACAAAGTTTTCTGCAAGGGGTAGGTTTAGGTGTAGGGTTGGTGTAGGGCAATAGAATATACGGTCTGTACAGTATAAAAGCCATTATGCCTATGGAGAGTACCCACAAGGATAGCAAACCAGACATGTCTGTTTTGTGTGTGTGTGTGTGTGTGTGTGTGCATGTGTGCAAGTGCTGTGGCTGTGGCAAATTCACTACTTTGACTTGGATACAGAGCAGATCCCTAACTAGAGAGAAAGAGACTGACACCCTTTCAGTTACACTCTTAGTTTGTGTGTGTGTGTGTATGTTTTATGTGTCATTTATTTCCTGATATGACAGAATGGGGAGAAAATGAGAAACATATTTATTTATTATATATTTACTTATTATGACTGCTTTTTAGTGTTCCAGTTTTTTTATTTGTTTTTCTAAAATAATTTCATACTTTTTTAGTAACCAAACATTTTTATTTAATATGCTATCATTTTATTTGATATTGCTAAATTATTTGTAAATATATTACGTTTAATGGACATATACATTTTTTTTCTTTTTTTATGGGGATTGTCATGCTACTCTTGTGTTTCAGCACTCCTGCAGTAGTCTGTAATGATGTTTTCTATTTCTGTTTCAGAGCCATTCTCACATAGACATGGACCACTAATGGGCATATCTATATTGGGATGTTTTGTATTGGACTACCAAAGTATGTACGTGTGTGTGTGTGTGTGCTGTTTGTTTGAGGGCTCTTGGGAACAGAGAGTGAGGGAAACAGTGAATAAATAGCACACACAGCTAGCCTCCCTCCTGTGTCTCATCGCTCAGATATGATTGCAACATAAACATGGCGTCTCAATCCAGACTGCCCTTTCTAAACGATTTTTCACACAGCCAAACAAAGGGCTAGTGAAAGCGTAATGACTTACACATCAAAACACTTGCATGCACAAACACACACACAAGCTGAGCAGGCTCAAAGCAGACCTCCTTGAGAGCTGACACATTTTACAATGATGGCAGGACTGCACACTCATGAATATAAACGCCCCCATCAATTAATAATGCATTAAACATGTGCTTTGTTAGAACCATGAAGGGCTAGTCTGGACCCACACTGAAGAGCGATAAACACTAAAAGAATAGCTGATTTGTGCATTTTATTGTAAGTCACTTTCACTAGATGTACATTTTCCTCATATCGTTATTTACATTTAAATTTTTATTTGTATGTGTCTAATTAACTGTGTTCCCCTTATTTAACCCCTGAGCAAGTTGATTTTGTCACCAGTCACCTGTTGATACCTGGTAGGACGACATCATGCGGACCCCTTCAGGGCAGGTCCTTTAGGAGACATCTGGTAACTCAGTGGTGGGGATTTTTAGATGAGTCCGGGCTGCTCTACATTAGAAGCTAAAAATATACCCTTTTCCTCATATCGCTATTTACATTTAAATTTTTATTTGTATGTGTCTAATTAACTGTGTTCCCCTTATTTAACCCCCGAGCAAGTTGATTTTGTCACCAGTCACCTGTTGATACCTGGTAGGACGACATCATGCGGACCCCTTCAGGGCAGGTCCTTTAGGAGACATCTGGTAACTCAGTGGTGGGGATTTTTAGATGAGTCCGGGCTGCTCTACATTAGAAGCTAAAAATATACCCGGTCTTCTGAAGCTGTGCCATAGGAAGACAATAAACCCTTTCATTCTTTCCACACCCTTTTTTTTAAACAGTCAACAAATCCGTCATGTCTGGAGAACAGGTGGCACTTCCACTGTGTCCCACAGTGTTGAAACTCAACTTAACATTTCTTAACATCACAGAGATGCTGCTAACACTCCACGGTCCCTGTGTTGTATTTTTAGAATGGAGATCTGTGCTTTTCTTGGAAAACTGACTTAAAAGATTTACAAGGATGAAAATGAGGATGACTACAGTCAGATGAGTTAACTATGAAAGCCAAATCTGAGCGGGATCTCTGTCTCTATGCCTTTGTTGTTGTGGGATTTATTTATTTCCTGATTATTTCCTTTTCCCCTGTCCATTCCAGTAATAATAATAACAATGATAGTAATAATAATAATTATTATTATCATCATTATTTATTTATTTAAATGTGTTTTTATATAGCACTTGTAGTTTTTTTTTCTAACCAATAGATCTAAAAGGTCAACTTTACCTTTAGCTGTTTTAGAAGGAGTGTGTGTGTGTGTGTGTGTGTGTGTGTGTGATGTCTGTTTAATGTTTAAGCACAGTGTCCCTCTCCCTGTGATTACAGTAAAAATACCAATTAACCCAAACCAATTAGTGAGCAGCTCTTCACTACAGAACGTCACCCCCTCCTGCTCTTACAATCTGTCTAGTCTTCTTTCTGTTTACATGTGGATCTGTGGCTGTGTATTTGTATGCTTGTGGTAGGTTAATGTGTGTGCGTTTCTGTTTACAGTATGTTAGATTGTACACTTAATTACCAGTCCAGGATATATATTGTAAAGAGCACCCTGCTTTCGACGCATTTGTGTGCGCACACACACAAACACATCCTTATTCTCTCCGACCATTAGATTCATGTATGTTTGCCTTTCTATCCCCCCTGGTGGTTAATGCATGGATGCCGTTGAGCAGCTCTGTATCGTGTTTAAAGGTGTGATTAGACTTGATCTCAGATCAGAGGTCTGTGGGAGGAAATGTCCTGCTGCTGTAGGACTGTGCTGTGTTGTCTTTGGCTTGGCTTCACCCTCCCTCCGACCCAAACCATCAGCTCTCTGCCTCTCTACCAAACCATTTGAAATACAGTGCTGGCACTATGTAATGATATTATTCAGAAAAAGCTGGCAGCTACTCAGGCGTAGCTGAGGATGGACAGATAGGAAAGCGTGGGTGGAAAATCCTGTCTTTTCCAGATGAAAGTAGACCTGCGTGTTTCCTGTCTGAACTAATGATAGAAATAGAACAGAATCTAACCTCTGAAAAAAAATCTGTAATATAAACACATTCTATTATAAATATAGTTTAATGGGAATTGAACCGATTACTATGCCCCTGTTGTGGAGTTTACAGTAATATTGCAGAAATGCAGAAACACTGGAGATGTTTATTTATAATTTTGAAACCAGTTTTCCCCATGTTCTTGACTAAGACATACATCTTTGAAATGTAAACATCATGTCTGTGTAAATAAATCTAAGCATATACATCAGACTTAAGAGTTATCTTTACAGTGATGAAATCACACAGAGTGCATCCACATCTTTCTCATGACACTCAGCACTACAATAATAAAAAACAGATACATTGTTATCTTGATATGTCTATCTCTTCTTATCAGCTGATTTTAAGTAGATTCATGCATTATGGTAAAAGGCAATACAGAGCACCTGCTTATACATAGTTTGACTGTTTTATAGTTTTATAGACTGTTAACGATAAAAGCTGTTCCTATTTAGATAATAGTGTTACTGATGCTAAGGTTCAGTGAGGTTGAGGTTGTCTTCTCATCCTCTCATTTATTTATTTGTTTGTCATTTATAAGTGTGGGTTTTATTTTAAAAAGTGGACATACATTCCACCTGTTGTAATGTAAATGAATGTAAATTCACATTGATTAATTTGAATGCAGATGGGCATTGATGCTCAATTTGAATACAGACTAGACTGTGCATTTCTGTGCAGCCGTTTGCCTTGAGGAAGTGAGAAATCGATTTTCTTTTAAACTTTTTGAAGTAATGCATTTTGTCAAAAAAAATAATAAAATAAAATGTTTAAAGCCTTGAAATGAACTAAAACATAGGTGTTTATCTTTCCAAAAATCTGCCAAATTGCACTAGTTATGACAAAAGAATATCACAATACGTTACTGTAGTAGTTGTCCCTTCACCTCCATCAGTTACCCTTTTCACAAGGAAGCTGTGATTCGGGAGCAGTGTGTACCCTGTTGTTTCTGTCTGTGTGTCATGTCATGAATGCTAAAAAGACTAACGTAAAGGGGCAAAAGATAAAGAAAAAGTAACATGCTCAAATTGTCTGTGATTGAAGCCCTGACTGTCTCGCTCACTGTGTGTCTTTGTGACAAAATCAAAACATTTTGCTAGAGGAGCCTACAAACAGGCTGTATCAAGCAGAGAGGTAAATTAGCATCTTTGCTTTTGATTACTAGCTGGGAAAGTTCACCTCACAGCCACGAGGCTTCAAAACAAAGTACAATTCCAGGCAGTCGTCTGACGTCAAACGCATCTGCAGGCTTGTTTGGAAGAGTGACACACAAGTAGACCGTAATGATTGCCTTGTTTTGTCATTATGTTTTTCTTCTTTCCTCTCTCTCTTCTCTCTTCTCTTTGTCTGTCTTTCTCTCTCTCACTCACTCACTCACTCACTCACTCACAGAGAGACATCTTAAACCAGCACTGCGCTTTCAGAACTTAAGGAGTTTTGAAAGTTAAAAGAGCTCTTTTTATCAGGAGCCAGTGTGATGTTTCCTGCGCGGCTTTGGTGTCGAGACTCCCAGACGATGCTATTATGTGAGCAATGTTAGTATGACTCTGACAGCCTTCTGTACGCATTTGAGGGCTGGAATTGGCAGTTTGTGTGTGTGTGTGTGTGTGTGAGCGAGAAAGAGAGAGCGCATCCTGCTTCTCTTAAGAAATACACTTTTCCCTCGCACAGTCTTTAAAGAACCTTGTTAAACAAAAAGCACAGCGAGGCTCGTACAAAAAAGAAAAAAAGAAAGAAAAAGGAAAAGGAAACTTTCAAAAATATTTTCTAATCGTGCTTGGCAGGTAGGAGGATGTCAAGTTGAATTTGGAGCATGCTTGCAATGGTGTCGTTTAAGTGTTTAAAGTCTGACCTTGAGAAGTTTTTTTTCCTGTTTGAATTGTGTTAGCGCTCCTGCCTTTTTTCTCACAAGGAGCCGAATCACAACATTGTTTATTCACTTTGATTTGTCAAAGATGCATGCAGGAGTATTGACAAAAGATATCCAACCCCAAAACCTTCAAAGACACGCTGATGCCTCCTGTGTGTCTCTTGTAACTTACTGAAGAGTCTCAAGAAGTAATTCACCCTAAAATGAAAATCATCATTTACTCATGTTGTTCCAAACCTGTATGACTTTCTTCTGAGGAATGCAAAAGTAGATATTTTGAAGAATGTTGGGATGCAAAACAACATTGACTTTCATTGTGTGGAGAGAAAACAACAACAACAACTGCATCAACAACATCTGAAATATTCTCCACAATATCTTCTTTTATGTTCCACAGAAGAACGAAATTTGTTTCGAATGACATGAGGGTGAGTGAATGATGACATTATTATTATTATTTTTTTTTTAAATAATAGTATCAGGAAGAACCAAAAGGGGTTTCACAAAGAACCGTTTTGGTTCCATAATGAACCATTCAATTAAATTTTTTTTGAAACGTCTCCTTTTTACACTCCATATGGATGAAAGTTGTCCATATGTTTTACTGGAGACAGAAATATGCATGTACAGTATGTACATGTGCACACATACGACTCTACTTCCACATTTCTTTTATTTTATACATGTAATGTAAAACATATCACGTCCACATGCATGGACACTTCTAAGAAAACTCAAAATATGCACATAAATGTCAATACATATGTGTATGTGCATGTACGACGTATAAAAAAAAGCACACACACACACACATTTTCTTCAGCCTCTTACTCTCTCTTTCTGATGTGAGTGTGTGTGATGTGATCGTGCACTAAGGGTCCATATGTTTATGCGCAGAGGTCTAGTAGCACTTGATATAAAAGGTAACTGTGACATTTCTAATTCTCCATGCACCAGCCCAGTTCATTTTCTTCCCTGCTGCCTCTTGCATGCAACAGTAAGCCTCTAGGATTGACAATAATTATGCCAGCACGCAAAATGAAGAGCGTAATGTGAACACAGCTTTGCCATAATTGCCTTTTCATTATTTGCTAACAGTGAGCTATTCAGTCAGAAGAAAGAGATTGCACAGTAATTGGCTAACAATAGGAAGCAGGGACACTGTTCAGCAGCACTGGTAATTTTTGTGTTGCTGTGATGCCTTTTTTAAAAATAAAAATCTGAAGCATTAAACTGTAATTTAAAACTACAATTTCTAGCCTGAATGAAAATGCTGGTATTACAATGAGCTCCTATTTAGAGTGGAACATCCTATTAGCTGTATTAGCAGCAGAGTTGGTTCGTTTCCATATGTGCTGCCTCCAAACCAAATGGGATTTAGGCGGCTTTGTTTTTGCCTGTCTCATTCAGACGCTCGCAGACGGGAATGCCACACAAATCACAGAATGCACAATCTCACTCTGGAGTATCACACTCTTTGTGGTGATGTTTGATGAAATACATGTCTGTAATTACAGTTTCCAAACTCTGAATGGAAAGAGGCAAAGGGCAGCGGAGAGGTGTGTGATGTTTCTATAAAGGCTATGATGTAGGCCAGTTGTTCTTAACTGATGGGTCAGACAGAAGGGGAAAACATTTGTGAATATAATGAATAAAATATCAATATAATTGTTGTATATTGAGTTAATATAGCAAAAATAAATAGACTAACCAATTCTGACTTTTGATGCCCTCAACCTCAAAAATCATGAACAAGCTGCTACATTAAATAAAGGATGCATAGTTTTGTGCTGTAAATTATTTCCTGAATAATTCAACCATTGAATTACGAGTCAGAACAATTAAAAAAATCCAAAATTGTAATTATTTTCATTCAGCTATTTTTGTGTAATATGAATACATTTCAATGCATTATTTAAATTCACAGAATGCACAATCTCACTCTGGAGTATCACACTCTTTGTGGTGATGTTTGATGAAATACATGTCTGTAATTACAGTTTCCAAACTCTGAATGCAAAGAGGCAAAGGGCAGCGGAGAGGTGTGTGATGTTTCTATAAAGGCTATGATGTAGGCCAGTTGTTCTTAACTGATGGGTCAGACAGAAGGGGAAAACATTTGTGAATATAATGAATAAAATATCAATATAATTGTTGTATATTCAGTTAATATAGCAAAAATAAATAGACTAACCAATTCTGACTTTTGATGCCCTCAACCTCAAAAATCATGAACAAGCTGCTACATTAAATAAAGGATGCATAGTTTTGTGCTGTAAATTATTTCCTGAATAATTCAACCATTGAATTACGAGTCAGAACAATTAAAAAAATCCAAAATTGTAATTATTTTCATTCAGCTATTTTTGTGTAATATGAATACATTTCAATGCATTATTTAAAAACATTTGTTGTTATTGTGTATGTACTTTTGTAGCAAACTGTTTCCCCTCCTCACTTTATTTACATTTTTCCATATAAACAAAATAGAGCATACAATTGCAAAACATATACATGTACTTATATGACCACCATGCATAACAATAAGTTAATAAAATGGTCCATTTGACAAATAGCAACAGAACAAAGTGAATACTGATGCGAGAAAAATAGCTTAGAAAGCATTTCCCATAACGTAAGAATAAAAAGAAGAGAACATAAATGATGATTAGAAGTACCTATGATATGCAACAAAACAATAACCATAAATCAAAAACTCAACAACCAAGCACACACACACACTCAACATATATATATATATGTATATATATGTAGTGAGGTTGTTGATTGCTCTCAGGTAAGTAATGACGTATGGGAAGCTGGGGGAAATTGTGTTCAGCTTAATATGAGTTTTTGTGTTTCAGTGCGGTGTGCCTTCATGGCCCCCATTGATTGTGGCCTCGCAGTGTAACGCAGCCCAGGTCGTAGCACCAGCTGTTGTCACGGTCACCTTTTAAAGAGGAGCCTTTAAAGAGGTTGTTGTATGATTCTTAAGTCTGTTGTCATGAGCATTACACCATCGTATTAACAGGTAGGTAAATTGCTCTAATAGCTAAATAACCTCGCATGTTTTATTGTAGTTGTAATTGTGCTGTGTGTGTGTGTGTGTTTTGGAATAGGTTGAGCGGGAGCAGTAATTAATACAGCTCGTTCCCTATTCTGTTTTGTTCGAGCCACGCTGCTGCTTTTGGGAGTTTAATTACGTCCATATCTAGTATTCAAGTGGGCTTGATGTTTGTTCGTTTATTTGTTTTCTGTTTGGCATTGTTTTGAGTGATTTGAAATTGGTTTTTCTTACTTTGTGAATTATTTTTCAAAGTTGATTGTTTTCTTTTGTTGTGAATATGGACATTCAATTTGTGGTTTATTTTTAATGTGATGTTCTCTTTTCTTTTGCTTGTAGGAGTGGAGTGCTTCCGGGAGCGGGCTGGGTTTTGACAGCACCACGGACATTATTTAACTCGGGGTGGCCATTTTGGTGTGTCACTATTTCTGTTACTATTTGCAGTGAGTCTTGTGCGTGTGATACGGGTTGGTGTGATTTTCTCTTTTGCGTCCCTGGTGCTGTTACATTCACCCGCTTCTCATATGGGAAGACTCCGCTTTCTACAGCATTATTATTTGGATGTTTTCTGTTGTCTTCTTTTGAACCTATGACATTGGTGTGTGCCGGCTGTGAATTTTAAATTAATATTAGCCCATTCTTTTAGCTTTAATAAAAGATTGTTCATACGGAGATTCACGCCTCTTGCTCTTTTCATGTGGAATGTATTTGCATGTCCTTATTTGGGTTATTTTCCCTGGTATTTCGGGGTGGCGTAGTCTCGGCAACGGGGCCACTTGCTACATATATATTAAGGTTGGGTCGATCTATCGCCGATGGCTGACAGACATCACGATGTTAAGCTGACATCGTGATTCCTTCCCCCCACCCCCTCTCCCGCAATCCGCAGCATCCCAGTTCCGTGTTCGGAAAGGAAATGAAGTGTAGCCTACTATGGAAACCCTAAAGAGAATAAATAGCCTACGAGATGGGAGGATAAAAAAGAAAAAATGTCAATACTTTTTCTCGCAATTATATCGTTGGGTAAGTATAAGTGATTGTAAATAAATTGCGGGCATCAGGGAGCCGTTATTGAAACCGCTTTCGATTGTGCGCTCTCATTTTACTTTCACTTTCACTTTTGAGATTCGCGATAACAAGGACTCTATACTATGGAGCGGCAGTACTTACCACACATTTGACAAGATTAGATGTTTGTCATTGGTGCTCAGGATCTGCACATCATTCGCCATCGTCCTATCAGACATTTCTCCTTACTCTGTGTATGTGGTAAGTGAACTTTCATGTACTGTAATGCAACAGGCTACCGCTAGCAAGCGGCTAACCTTTTAGTGGCTCAGTATCGGGCACACCCCCGCCCCCCGATGTCATCGTCCATCACGATGTTTCGTGATATATAACCCTAATATACAGTATATATATATATATATATATATATATATATATATATATATACAGTGGGTACGGAAAGTAGTCAACAATTCTGTGTTTTTCTGTCAATATGGGGTGCTGTGTGTACATTAATGAGGAAAAAAAATTAACTTAAATGATTTTAGCAAATGGCTGCAATATAACAAAGAGTGAAAAATTTAAGGGGGTCTGAATACTTTCCGTACCCACTGTATATATATATATATATATTGTAACGTGTTCAGAATGTTGTTGTGTTGTGGAAAACAATGTGTTTAATGTTAATGTTGCACTTTATTCCTTTTTGCGTTTGGAACGGTTATTGGATGTTCAAGTGTATAAGGAAAGAGGCTCCACCACCTGGGGTGTGTGTAAAGGGAAACTGAGAGAAGGGGTTCAGAAGAGTGCCTCGCTGGTACAAGTGCGGTTCCCCTTCAGGAACTTGAGCTGTGTTGAGATCGCTTTGGGGAACGCCCCTGTGTGACCACGTTCTGAAGCACGTGTAAAATCAGTCCAATGGAGCAGCAAAACGTCACGAGCGGGGTGACGTGAGTGCCAGGAAGTATTAAAGCGCATCCGGCAGAGCGCAATTTAGCTTCTGCTCTTCAGTAGCGCTCTGTGTATGTGTCAGTCTATTTACTGTTGTCTGTCAGTCCACAAGCATTCAAAAGAATATATCAAAATCGAAACTAATATCTATGGTGAGCAAATGGCATTACAGACATTGTGTGCCTCCCTGCCCACACTATCTGGCAGCGGGGGATACACACGATCTGTGTGTTGTTTGTTTAGGAGCGGAGCATGCATGGTCAGCTTTCGAGGAGCTGATTGTCATCACTGCAAGTTACTCTCGCTGCGTATGTTCCGCTCTCGCCTGGCTGTGTTTGATGAGAGCGGCCAGGCTCGCGATCCTGCTGTTGCCGATGCACGGCGTAGACTGTTGTCGAGGGGATCGCAGGTGGATTTAGCGGAGGGATCCGAGACGGGCTCGTCCTTTTCTCGGTCCTCACCTGCTAAATCCACGGCTCTCTCTCAGTGTTTGGAAGCCCGCGCTGCGGTTTCTCCCCCCCCCCAGAGAGAGGGAGCCAGACGCTTCATCTATCTTCCTCCGAAGAGGTGGATGTGATGAGTGTCAAGGCAGAGGAGACTGTGGACTCGCCACCACAGTCCCTCGTGTACGAATTGTGATTCGGGCAGTAGCCAAAATAAAATTTAGTTTGGCCAGCCGAGAAACAGGACGCTCATCCTAAAAGTAATTATGAGGTGTGATTCTTGCAGTCGCCAAAATAAAATATAGTTTGGCCAGCCGAGAAACAGGACTTTCATCCTAAAAGTAATTAAACGAGCGTTTTCTGAAATCCAGATCACAGCTTTCACAACGGGGCCTTCCGTTTTTCCCCGATCTCCATGCTAAAAAAGGAGGTGTCAAGATCGTGGGAGAAACTATACTCATCCCGTATTTACAGCCCCACAGTCTCGAATTATTCAAAAGAACATCGTGGGGCTGAATGATAAGGGATCTGGGGCGATGCCAGTGGTGGAGCAGACGCTTGCGAGCTATCTGTCCCCATCCTCAGCATCGTCCCTGAAGGCCCCGAAGCTTCCCACCAGGCCCGTTAGGCTTACATCGAGTCTGGTTGGGAAAGCTTATATGGAGACAGGTCAGGCTGGCGCATGTTCGCACACCATGGCGGTGTTACAAGCATACCAGGCTGACCTGCTCAGGGGTAGGGCTGCTGAGCGGGAGCAGCCCAAGCCATCAAGCTCCTCATATCGCCAGTCTCAAAAACAGAGTGTTGCAACCCGCACCCCTCCGCAGAAAGATCGGGGTGGGGGCAACGCTCTCAGTCGGGGTCTTCTAGACCGAAAACGGATCTGCAGACCTTATTTTGTCTAAGAGGACCTCGGCTAAATGGTCCTACCATTGTCAGGTCCCTGAGGGTAGCCCCACCTGGGAAGGAAAGGATAACACCTCAGTATACGGTGCCCAATCCTCCTCAGTGCTCTCACGGAGGTTCATTGATACCCCTGTCACCCTCGGTGCTTCAGGGCTCGGTGAGCTCCGACGAGCGAAAATCCCCGCTGCCGCCCGGCAATGGTACGACATGGGAGAGCTTGCCCCCTCAAGCAAAGAGGCTACAGCAGTCAGGTCGGTTGTTCCCTCAGTGCCCTCACGGAGGTTCATTGATACCCCTGCCACCTCGGGGCTTCAGGGCTCAGTGAGCTCTGACGAGCGAAATTCCCAGCTGCCGTCCGGCAACGGTACGGCACGGGAGAACTCGCCCCCTCAAGTGAGAGTGCTACAGCAGTCAGGTCGGTCGTTCCCTGCCGGTCATCCGCTTCAGGACACCGAACTGGCTCCTCTAATAACACCAGAGGCCAGCCTCGAGAGGCTGGTTCCCTTAGTAGATTTTCTGGTAGCGTGGAAACTTCTACCAAATATCTCAAAATGGGTCCTGCAGATTGTAGAGAAAGGTTACAGAATCCAGTTCGGTTCTCGTCCGCCTCGTTTCAACGGGGTCATCCCCACACTAGTGGGCCCCGAGCAGGCTCTGGTAATGGAACAAGAAGTAGATACTCTCTTGCGGAAGGGGGCCATAAAACGTGTTCCGCCTCTCTCTCTCGAGAGTGTCCGGGTTCTACAGCCGTTACTTCATCGTTCCGAAGAAGGATGGGGGGGTTGTGTCCGATCTTAGATCTCCGTCTTCTGAACCGTGCTATCAAATGGCTTCGGTTCAAGATGCTCACTATCAAGCAGATAGTATCTCAAATCCAGTCCGAGGACTGGTTTGTTACGATAGACCTCAAAGACGCTTATTTCTATGTTTTCATCCTTCCTCAACACTGGAAGTTCCTAAGGTTTGCTTTCGGGGGCGAAGCATACCAATATCGAGTTCTTCCCTTCGGCCTGTCACTCTCACCCCGCACTTTCACGAAGTGTGTGGATGCTGCTCTGGCTCCTCTGTGACTCCAGGGCATCCGCAAACTCAATTACATCGACGATTGGTTAATACTAGCTCAATCGGAGCAGATGGCGGCTCGGCATCGAGATGTCGTCCTCGCCCATATGAGAAAGCTGGGGTTAAGACTAAACGCCAAGAAGAGTGTTCTTTCTCCACTACAGAGAACCACTTATTTAGGCGTGGTGTGGGACTCAACCCTCCAGGCGCTACTTCATCGAAGCTAACTTGCGTTCTGCCGGATGTGCTTTTATACTTCCTGGTGCTCACGTCACCCCGCTCGCGACGTCTTGCTGCTCCATTGGACTGATTTTACACATGCTTCAGAACGCGTCACGCAGGGGCGTTCCCCAAAGCGATCTCGACGCAGCGTCTCATTCCTTCGGGGAACCATGGTTCCCTTTCAGTCGGTCACTCTCGACGTCATGTTGGAGGACCGACGAATTGGGATCTCACTTAGAGGGACCAATCTACTTCGAGTGTAAACTAAACGAGCCAATGCACTTCGGTGGGCTCTCGTGCTGGTGGACGGCGCTTCAGCTGTGGTGGTTTTCCCGTGTCGAGTGGGTTGCACACAACAGGCTGCACTACCCCTGTGTGTGTTGCAGACGGCCATCTCCCCTGTGTGCTTCAGCACATTAAAAGAGCAATTTCCATTCTAAAAGAGCTTCACGGGTGGAACGTCTTTTTAAAGAAGCGTCTTTTTAAAGATGTCATACCATCCATGCGTTTCTGGGCGCGGTCGTTACCTGGCGCCGGGTGATGGTCACGATCGCTGCCTCTCGTGCCTGGGCATGAAGCACGCAGAGGTGGCTTTCGTGGATGACTCATGCCCCCATTCACACCTTGCGTTCCTCCGGGCAGGAGTGCCCCTGGAGTAGGTCTCTAGGCATTCTGTGGTTTGCACAGATGCCTCAACCACCGGCTGGGGGGCCACGTACAACGGGCTTGCAGTGTCAGGGGTACATACGTAACCTAGAGACGTTCTCTCTCAAGTCGGGGTGTGTACGGCGTTGGTTGTGGCCGACAGCAGTCCAAATAAACACCCCTTTCGCATCAAAAACGCCTTGTCCTTGTCTGAGAACGCTACAATATTTATATATATATATATATATATACAG
>NW_015505537.1:741489-744274 GCF_001515645.1 Sinocyclocheilus grahami | reverse complement strand
CTGCCCCGTGGTGTAAGGCAGATCAGCTTTTTGTTTGTTTTGGTCTGTCCAAGAAAGGATCTCCAGCGACCAAGCAGACTATGAGTAGGTGGGTGGTCGAGGCCATCTCACTAGCTTACGAGTCCTCTGGCCTCCCGTCGCCTATGGGGGTCAGAGCGCACTCGACCAGGAGTATGGCGGCCTCCAAGGCTTTCAGCTTGGGTGTGGCCTTGCAGGACATTTGTGCTGCGGCGGGCTGGTCCTCTCCGCACACTTTTGTCCGCTTTTACAACTTACACCTGGCATCTACCCCAGGTTCCCAAGTTCTCTCTTCGTGATGTGCTCATAAGATACACACACAGGCAGGGACTTGGTAGTATGGCGCAGTTGGTATTCTCGTTCCCAAAGCGAATCTCGACGCAGCTCGAGTTCCTGGAGGGGAACGTCTCTAGGTTACGTATGTAACCATGATTCCCCGAGGGAATGAGACGCTGCGTCTCTTTGCCATACTCCCTGCATCCCTGCAGGCGCTACTTCATCGAAGCTGGGTGGCGCCCAGCCGGATGCGCTTTTATGCTTTCTGGTGCTTACGTCACCCTGCTGGTGACGTCTCGCTGCTCCATTGGACGGATTGGACACGTGCTTCAGAACGCGGTCACGCAGGGGCGTTCCCAAAGCGAATCTCGACGCAGCGTCTCGTTCCCTCGGGGAACCATGGCTACATACGTAACCTAGAGACGATTTCTACAATTTGCGAAAATAATTACAATTTGATTTGATTTGTTAAAAACTTCTACACCCAAGGGTTTTAGAGAGGTTTAGACCAACTTTCTTGGTTCACAATCCACTTTCTAAAGTGTAGTAACTAACAAATATTTAAAATTTGCAACTAATTTTCTTAAGAATAACAATTTAAATTTTCAGTCAGTATTATTCGAAACTTAAATTCATAGAAATATTTTGTGACTCTTTCTGCATCTCTGGTGAGCACCAAATGGAGTTGCAAACATAAGATTATTATTTTAATCATTTAGATTAAGATTATTATTTATTATTATTTAAATTATTAAATTAAGATTATTATTACCATAAGATTATAATTTAACTTCTTTTTAAATTAGCCTATTTTTTATATTGAGGCAGATGTGATTTGATTAGCTTAATATTTAGATATTATTTTTCTCTGGGTTAACATTAGCACCTCTACTGGCTTGTTTACGGCAAGTCATTATTCCTTATATTACATTGTATATTGCAACAAGCTGTAGACAAACTGCATTTTGTTTTGTGCATCTAGTGTGAAGTTATGAGCTTAGATGAATTAGAATATCTCATTTGATCACAGTTTTGGAAATAATTCTTCTGTCTGTCCTGTTCCATCATGTGTGCCACGCAGCTGTCAAACAGTGTTTCAAGAGGAAACATTTACACAGCGTAATGTGATGCTTGGTGAACAAAACACGGCGGATTTCTCAGATGATTTGCCACATTTTCCAATTTTAATACTTGTTCTCAAATCAGTAAGCAAAGTGTCTAAACTGTTTTGCATATCTTGCTGTTTAACAGAATTGTACTCTTTTCACCTAATTAGCAAGGCTAGGTTCATTTATTTTAAGAACTTCATCTGAAGAGTAGAAAGACAGAAACCAAACAAAAATCTCAAATAAAAAATAGTTTGTGAAAGAATTATTTTCTTTTTCTTTGAAACAAACAAATACTTTCAGCAAGGATGAATTAAATTGATGAAAAGTGACAGTTAAGACATTTATAATTTTTCAAAAGGTTTCTATTTTAATGTTTTACAATAGTACTTTATTATTCGCTGTATTTTGGATCAAATAAATGCAGCCGTGGTGAGCATAAAATAGCATAGTATATTGGTAACCCTTTACAATATAGTCTAATTTGTTAATATAAGTTAATGCATTAGCTAACATGAACTAATTCTTACAGCTTTTGTTCTTGTCCACAGTGCTTTAACTAATGTTACCAGATGCAAATGTTGATTTTTAAAGAAATTGACATTTTAAAAATGTATTAGTAAATGTTGAAATTAATATTTACTGATGTTAATAAATGCTGTAGAATTATTGTTTATTTTTAGTTCTTGTTAACTAATAGTTAACAAATGAGTCATTATTTTAAAGTGTTGACAGTATGTTAAATACAGCTGAACTCAATATTATCTTAGGCACGTGTCTGAATTCTTCTATCCCTCTTTTTTCTGCTGTTCTTTAACTGTTCCTCTATCTTCTCCCTACTGTTTTCTCTCTTCTTCCTCATCTTAAAAAAACAATCTGCATTTCATTATTCCTGAATGCATAACGCAATCAAAGGTCTTTGGATTGGACGTGCTTTAGATTTCATCTGCTTGTACAGTTTGTCCATGGTTAGCAAATCAAAATGTAATAAGAAAACAAAATTTGAGAAGAATATTCCAGGATTTGTCAAGAGTTTTGTAAATATTACTATCTGGAATACGCAATTACATTTAGCTGAAAAACATGTTGTTTCTGTGCTTGTCCTCAGAAGATTGATGTGAGGCAAAAGTAAACATACTTGTTAACAAATTTATGAAGAATAATTTGCATCACATTGCTTTTGCAAAGATCTGTGCAATCAGTGTCACTAACTGATGTGCCTGGTGTGAGAAGTGTGTCAGCAGTTAAAGGAATAGTTCACCCCAAAATGTAAGTTTTATCATAATTTACTCACTCTGTATTTCCAAACTATATGATTTTCTCCTTCAGTGGAACACAAAAGATGATATTTTGAAAGTAATTTGCCCAAAACAAAAACAAAAAAA
>NW_015505537.1:738486-739449 GCF_001515645.1 Sinocyclocheilus grahami | reverse complement strand
TTTCTTGGCTAAACTCTGGAACAGGAGCCCTCACTGGGATAAACTTGGGGACTGACGAACGGCATGCGGCTTGTCCTTGTTACAAGAACATACTACTTTAAAATACTAAGTCTTTCTACTTCAAAATGTAATGTTTAGTTCAATTAATTTTTTATTTCATGATGTATTTTTATAATTAATTGTGAATTTTACTAGCAATTTCTGAGTGAAAATTGTTTCTTTTCTGTGACTTATGTATATATATTTTTTATACATAAAAACCTATTTTATTTCAGCTAGTTGACAAGATTTTATATAAATCAGAAATTAATATATATTTATGTTTGTGCGTTTGTCAGTATGTATATAATTTATAGATTTTAATATATTTATTTACATTTTAAAATGAAATTTACGTTTTAAATTTTATCTTTATTTATTAATCATTTTTCCTGAGGACGTCCACGATAAGTTTCATCAGATTTAGATGATTTTTGGACATTTTGTCCCCAGCATATTGTTAAATATGTGCACAAACACACACACACACTCACATTTAATAAGGGATGAGTGTCATTCTCCGGGTCTGCACCCAGCCATTGTGTTAATGTCTGTCGTCCGGTGTCCCACAGTGCATCAGTGCTGCGGCTGCCTACTAGTGTGGCCTAATGTTCAAGCGCCCACCACTTTACCTCCATAAATCTCTCTTTCTCTCTTACTCTTTATCTCTCTAATAGTGCGCCTTCTCTCTCATCCTCATTAGCCAACTCTAAAATATTAATTTGAACAGGCACTGAGCTTCATTAGTCCCTGTTAGAAGACATGATGTATAAGAAAAGGAAAAAGACTCAGACCTACAGGATCTCAAGGGAATTGGTCTTAATGAAAATTAAATCCTACTCAGGTTTTTTCCCCTTTTATTCTGCTCAGCCATACACAGACAATTGTGTTTATGGCTCATATATATACAGTGGGGCAAAAAAG
>NW_015505537.1:736278-738223 GCF_001515645.1 Sinocyclocheilus grahami | reverse complement strand
AGCCATTGTGTTAATGTCTGTCGTCCGGTGTCCCACAGTGCATCATTGCTGCGGCTGCCTACTAGTGTGGCCTAATGTTCAAGCGCCCACCACTTTACCTCCATAAATCTCTCTTTCTCTCTCACTCTTTCTCTCTCTAATAGTGCACCTTCTCTCTCATCCTCATTAGCCAACTCTAAAATATTAATTTGAACAGGCACTGAGCTTCATTAGTCCCTGTTAGAAGACATGATGTATAAGAAAAGGAAAAATACTCAGACCTACAGGATCTCAAGGGAATTGGTCTTAATGAAAATTAAATCCTACTCAGGTTTTTTCCCCTTTTATTCTGCTCAGCCATACACCGACAATTGTGTTTATGGCTCATATATATACAGTGGGGCAAAAAAGTATTTAGTCAGCCACCAATTGTGCAAGTTCTCCCACTTAAAAAGATGAGAGAGGCCTGTAATTTTCATCATAGGTATACCTCAACTATGAGAGACAAAATTAGAAAAAAAATCCAGAAAATCACATTGTAGGATTTTTAAAGAATTAATTGGTAAATTCCTCGGTAAAATAAGTATTTGGTCACCTACAAACAAGCAAGATTTCTGGCTCTCACAGACCTGTAACTTCTTCTTTAAGAGGCTCCTCTGTCCTCCACTCGTTACCTGTATTAATGGCATCTGTTTGAACTCATTATCAGTATAAAAGACACCTGTCCAAAACCTCAAACAGTCACACTCCAAACTCCACCATGGCCAAGACCAAAATTGTAGACCTCCACCAGGCTGGGAAGACTGAATCTGCAATACGTAAGCAGCTTGGTGTGAAGAAATCAACTGTGGGAGCAATTATTAGAAAAAGGAAGACATACAAGACCACTGATAATCTCCCTCGATCTGGGGCTCCACGCAAGATCTCACCCCGTGGGGTCAAAATGATCACAAGAACTGTGAGCAAAAATCCCAGAACCACACGGAGGGACCTAGTGAATGACCTGCAGAGAGCTGGGACCAAAGTAACAAAGGCTACCATCAGTAACACACTGCACCGCCAGGGACTCAAATCCTGCAGTGACAGACGTGTCCCCCTGCTTAAGCCAGTACATGTCCAGGCCCATCTGAAGTTTGCTAGAGAGCATTTGGATGATCCAGAAGAGGATTGGGAGAATGTCATATGGTCAGATGAAACCAAAATAGAACTTTTTGGTAAAAACTCAACTTGAGGAGAAAGAATGCTGAGTTGCATCCAAAGAACACCATACCTACTGTGAAGCATGGGGGTGGAAACATCATGCTTTGGGGCTGTTTTTCTGCAAAGGGACCAGAACGACTGATCCGTGTAAACGAAAGAATGAATGGGGCCATGTATCATGAGATTTTGAGTGAAAACCTCCTTCCATCAGCAAGGGCATTGAAGATGAAACATGGCTGGGTCTTTCAGCATGACAATGATCCCAAACACACCACCCGGGCAACGAAGGAGTGGCTTCGTAAGAAGCATTTCAAGGCCCTGGAGTGGCCTAGCCAGTCTCCAGATCTCAACCCCATAGAAAATCTTTGGAGGGAGTTGAAAATCCATGTTGCCCAGCGACAGCCCCAAAACATTACTGCTCTAGAGGAGATCTGCATGGAGGAATGGGCCAAAATACCAGCAACAGTGTGTGAAAACCTTGTGAAGACTTACAGAAAACATTTGACCTCTGTCATTGCCAACAAAGGGTATATAACAAAGTATTGAGATGAAATTTTGTTATTGACCAAATACTTATTTTCCACCATAATTCTTTAAAAATCCTACAATGTGATTTTCTGGAATTTATTTTCTCATTTTGTCTCTCATAGTTGAGGTATACCAATGATGAAAATTACAGGCCTCTCTCATCTTTTTAAGTGGGAGAACTTGCACAATTGGTGGCTGACTAAATACTTTTTTTCCCCACTATATATATATATATATA
>NW_015505537.1:697340-735358 GCF_001515645.1 Sinocyclocheilus grahami | reverse complement strand
CTTGCAACTCAATTCTCAGCCCCCCCCCCCTTCTTGCCTGTCTAACAAACACACACATATTGAACTCCCAGAAGAGACTGGGAGCTTATTTCTTGATCTAGCTGACTTCTGATAGCAGCATTGAGTGGGTTCAGTACAAACGTATGGAAAGGTAAGCGGTCCCTGAGGGCTCGTGTATCATTCATCCAGAGGTAAAACCCCTTTATCTCGTTCCCTGAAGACCTACAGTATCTAAATCTTGCGTGCGCAGGGAATAGGTCACGATTATGTGGATGCATTTTCAAAAGCTCTGTAACAGCAATTTAATTCTGATGGCAGTACTGAAAGGAATTGTTCATCCAAAAGCCCTGGGTCATTCTGAAGCCCGGGTAAATGAAAACGGACACCGCAAAAGCGGCACTAGCACTGCTCAGGAGCAGGGTTTTGAGTAAAACGCGGTGCTAACCCTGTTTGTAAACTATGTGTAAAACATACCTTTACCCGGCGTTATAAACGGGGTTTATATATGACCCAGTATAACCCAGTATAAGCACAGTGTGAAAAGCAAAGATTAGAAAAATTCCTTGCAGAAACGACCCACCTAATAAACAAACCGCTAGTAAAAATGAGTGGGTTACTCTTAACAATAAGATTCAAATAGGTAATATTAATCAATCCATGAATTATCCTGAACAAACAATTAACAATTTTTGCAGTATTTATTGTTAAAAAATTAACAATATTTAATTTTTTTTTAACAATGTTTAAAATTTTTAAATGTACACTAAAATTTTAAAGAGTGTGGTTAGGTATGATTATTGAAGAATTTAATACTTTTATTCAGCAAGGATACATTAAATTCATCAAAAGTGATGGTAAAACACTATTGTTTTGAACATATCACAATCTCCATAAAAATATTAAGCAGCACAACCATTTTTAACATTGAAAATAAGAAATGTTTCTTGAGCACCAAATCAGCAAATTTGAATGATTTCTGAAGGATCATGTGACAGTGAAGATTGGAGTAATGATGCTGAAAATTCAGCTGTGCATCACAGGAATATATTACATTTTAAAATATTATTAAAATGGAAACAGTTATTTTAAGTTGTAGTACTATTTGACAATATTATTGTTTTAACAATACAAATAAATGCAGCCTTGATGAGCTTCTTTTGAAAACATGAAAAATCTTTCTAACCCCAAACTTAGTGGTATATTAAAACTATGCCTTAATTTGTTTAAAAAATATTAATCTAAATTAATTAATGTATACATTGAATGCAGTATACATTGCTTTGGATAAAACCAACTGCAAAATGCATAAATGTAAATGAATTAAATACTGTCAAAATGTTATTGCTTTTTTTATGGTAGCAATTTCACTTACTAAAATGTCCATTTCATTTACTTAATAACCATTGTAATTTAATTCAGTGATTTTATGCTTCACACTTCATCATGAGCTGGGCTTCATGTTGCCATTTAAATATGTATTTTATTCTTGTGATATTTTATTTTCAGATGGACTGGAAAAATATTGCATCTGGAATAACTGTGCAGAGTGACAAAAATAGGATGTCTTCATGAGCAGAATGTGTGCCAGATTTCCACTAGACATTATAATGGAAACAATCTAGTTTTGTGCCTTTCTAGCTTTATTTTCTGAGTCCATCTAGCCAGACTGAGTTGTTGTTGTTGAAAACGTTATGGTGAGGACATTGGACACTAACATTAATAGTTTCTGGTTTATTGGGCTGGTTAACTTTTTGAGTTTTTTTGGCTTTGGCACCAGCTCTCTGTGGGTTGCAAAAAGAGTAATCGGTACAGATTGAAAACCTTCTCTCCACTCCAGTTAAAATCAAGACAGGACTTGATTTTTGTTGCATTTGTTTTGAGCAAACATAACAAGAGGTTAAATTTGCAGTGAGGGTCTCCTCCTCAAATTGATTGAGCGTGAGAGAGGAAAAACATACATCATCAAATCAATATAGACTAAGAGCAAGTGAGCAGGTAAAGCTGGCAGAAAACACAGATTTCGTCCCTGGAGTTGAAAGCAGGTCAGTCGGGAGTCCCACACTTTTCGATACACACATTAATGAAGGAGCACAGGCGTCCTGGAACAATCTCAAGTCAAATGTATCCTGTCTGCACATGGTTTCTCCCTTCAGAGGGAGATCTTGACCCCTTGAACAATTTCAGTCGGACATGAACCCTGGCAGTTAACCTCAAAAAGACAAAAATAATGATCCATAAAGCCTGGTCTCCAAGACCTCAGATGCAACACAGACAGGCCTGGCTGCCAAAAGAAAATAGGCTGTGCTCTTTTTTTCGCACTTAAAAAGAGGTAGAAACACAACTTGTAGCCAAACCTGCACAACACATAAATTAGAGAGACATTTTCTTTCCACAACAGACAAACCATCAGGAATTTAAGTTGAAATCAGATAATCTCCAGAAAGTATAGATGCACTATTAAAAAGAAAACAAAAAGTGGTTGACTGGTTAAAACTCTTACAGCTTGATTTTGAGTTACACTGAAAAAAAAATGGTGTAGAAACTATTTTCGCAAATAATTAGGCCTACAAAGAAATGACCTGTAACACATTGAATTAAGTGTGAAATGTTGAAATAGACTGAAATAGTATTGTCTTGTAAAACATACTCCAGTAATATTTGCTGTATATTTTCAACTTTGAAAACTAATTTTTACAGCTGGTTTTTAAACTGTGTGTTTGCATACGTGAAATTTCTTTTTATATGTTTGAATGCATTTGTGGGGGTCTACTTGTTTTAGTTCTTGTTAAATGCCTCTAAATGCCTATTCACACTACGAGTTGCAAAATATGTCCAAATGATTTCCCCCTAAATAATTTGCAAAGCAAATTTTTGTTGAGCTGAGCAAAAATTTTGCATAGCTGAAAGAAAAGAAATTGTGCTCTGGTCATTCATGTGCTTTAATGCAATGCTCAGCCAAACTGACAATACAGATGACATTTGCTTTAATGCACAATATAATCCATCGGACACAACATATTTTACTTGATTTTTTGCAAAATTCTGTCCTTCTGATAATACAGGTTTCACTTGCTGTAATGCAAAATACATGTTAGCATGCATGTTGTCACTCTCATGCAAGGGTACAATGGATGTAAAATAGAATGATAACATTGTTTTAGAGTATATTATAGGCTATGGACTAATAACCATGTTGCTCTGAGAGGCTCAAGGGTGCGTACCTGCTGGTGTGTGTATGTGTGTGTTGCTTAAAGCTGGGGAATGAAGGATCTTAGCAGGACTCTTTGCAGCACACATACAAACAGTGCAGAAGGGTCTGAGTGTGTGTATGTGTAGGTCTGTGTAGTTGGAGGAGGTCAAGATAACGCAGATGTTTTAAGAGCTCTGCAGCCACTACCTGATCCTGACTAAAGCCCTGTGATCCCCAGTATCTCTCTCTCTCTCTCTCTAGCCATCTCTTGCTGTTTTATTCTCTCACTGACCCACTGTGCTCCTCTCTACCTTTCCTCCTCTCACACGCTAACATACAGAGTCACAAAGAAGATTTTTAGGGTTGTACCCTGGAGTATGCATTTTTGCTTTGTAGTGAAATAATTCGTACAAGATTATATTAAATAAGAAAAAAATATTTTAAAGTGGTTGACTGGTTAAAACTCTTACAGCTTGATTTTGAGTTACACTGAAAAAAAAATGGTGTAGATAATACACCAAATAATTCGCAAATAATTAGGCCTACAAAGAAATGACCTGTAACACATTGAATTAAGTGTGAAATGTTGAAATAGACTGAAATAGTATTGTCTTGTAAAACATACTCCAGTAATATTTGCTGTATATTTTCAACTTTGAAAACTAATTTTTACAGCTGGTTTTTAAACTGTGTGTTTGCATACGTGAAATTTCTTTTTATATGTTTGAATGCATTTGTGGGGGTCTACTTGTTTTAGTTCTTGTTAAATGCCTCTAAATGCCTATTCACACTACGAGTTGCAAAATATGTCCAAATGATTTCCCCCTAAATAATTTGCAAAGCAAATTTTTGTTGAGCTGAGCAAAAATTTTGCATAGCTGAAAGAAAAGAAATTGTGCTCTGGTCATTCATGTGCTTTAATGCAATGCTCAGCCAAACTGACAATACAGATGACATTTGCTTTAATGCACAATATAATCCATCGGACACAACATATTTTACTTGATTTTTTGCAAAATTCTGTCCTTCTGATAATACAGGTTTCACTTGCTGTAATGCAAAATACATGTTAGCATGCATGTTGTCACTCTCATGCAAGGGTACAATGGATGTAAAATAGAATGATAACATTGTTTTAGAGTATATTATAGGCTATGGACTAATAACCATGTTGCTCTGAGAGGCTCAAGGGTGCGTACCTGCTGGTGTGTGTATGTGTGTGTTGCTTAAAGCTGGGGAATGAAGGATCTTAGCAGGACTCTTTGCAGCACACATACAAACAGTGCAGAAGGGTCTGAGTGTGTGTATGTGTAGGTCTGTGTAGTTGGAGGAGGTCAAGATAACGCAGATGTTTTAAGAGCTCTGCAGCCACTACCTGATCCTGACTAAAGCCCTGTGATCCCCAGTATCTCTCTCTCTCTCTCTCTAGCCATCTCTTGCTGTTTTATTCTCTCACTGACCCACTGTGCTCCTCTCTACCTTTCCTCCTCTCACACGCTAACATACAGAGTCACAAAGAAGATTTTTAGGGTTGTACCCTGGAGTATGCATTTTTGCTTTGTAGTGAAATAATTCGTACAAGATTATATTAAATAAGAAAAAAATATTTTAAATGAAAAATTAAATGAAAATTTAATTTTTAGCAGTGTCCTTGTTTAATGATGAAAAAAAATCTAAACCTTCTTACGAGATTATATTAATTAAACATATTAAATAAGAAAATATATTTATAATATATATAATTTGTACATTTCAGAATATAACTTGAATTCTGTTAATTTTCCTCACCACGGGCATTATTTATTTATTTATTTATATTGTTTATTTATAATGATTATTGAAGTTTATTTTATTTATGAGCCTCAACACAGGTTATGAACCTCTGAAAAAAAAAGGGGAAAAAAGTACTCATTTCAAGATATATTCTGAGAAAGTCTTCATATCTTCTCTCCCTTTTCCACCCTCACATGCTAAATCAGGAAAGAGTATTTCTAAAAGTTGTGCATTGCAAGAAACATGTTTTTTTGTCTTGTCTTATTGTAAAAAAATAAATCCCCTAAACATTCTTATATAAAAAAAAAATGAATTAAAATGAAAATTTATATTTAAATAAAATGTAATAAATTTTTATGTATACTTGCAAACCTTACTATATTTTGTTACTTTTATGCTTAAATGAGAAATATACTGATATTAAGATGTATTATATGTGATAAAGCTATTAAGCTAATGTGATAAAGCTATTAATTTTTTATGAGCGCTTACTTTTTAAACTGTAAAACAAGACAAAAACACTAATGATGCACTGTAGCACAGAGGTGTTAAACTCATTTTAAGACATTTGACTAATAATTTCCTTATGCAGGCTGATAATTTAATTTAATTTAATTTGTTAAACAATGAATTGACTTACTGCTGTTTTAAAAAATAATCAAGCAATAATAAAGCACTTGAAACCAAAAATGAACAAAGTTCAACATAAAGACAACATACTCTTATTTCAGTTAGGCCTGCTTTTCAGTCTACTAAACTGAGTCTGTCTGCCCAGATTTCTGTCCATCTCTGTCTTTCTGTCTATCAATCTGACTGTTTTGCATGTCCTACTGGTTAGCAGGTTTAAATCTGTGCATTGCACATGACAGGACTATTCATAGAGAGAGAGACAGCCATCACATCCATCAGTGTGACGAGCCTAGAAGAGTAGTCGACATGCACACGAGCTCCTGACGGTCCCCTTGTTTATCCGACAGCGTGATGACAGCGGAGATTCTGTGGTTTGACTAATCCTCTACCTGACAGGAGATCCTTAACTAGTCACAACTCAAAAGAAACTCCATTTTGGAGGCTGCCAGTACTTTCCTGCTCAGGACTATGTGGGACAACCTCGATTCACCTCTCTTTTTAACCTCAGGTTTGCTTTAACTTCAGTCTAAGTCCAGCTCTGCTTTAACCTTAAGTGTAATAAAAAACCCTAGCTAACTTGCTCTTCCTGCTCTAACCCCTTTGACAGTGTGAACCAGGGCTGTGTAACCTGTCGTACCACCTCAGTGCACTCCTGCGAGCTCCTGAGCTTCACGAAGGTGTGTGTGTGGAAAGTGAATGAATCCGTTCCGGTCATCCCTGTCTTCTCCAGCCACGCTCTGCCACTCTGTACAATGAAATTTCACCCCTCTTCTAAGTATGAGAGCACAGCATGCTGATCCGAGTGTGTGTGAGCATCAGCTTGATGTGAGGCTCAGGTAGGCTGCGCTGGGCCACAGTGTTTGAGCCTGGAGTGAGGAGCCATTTTTGTATTTCTGAGCATCTGTTTTTTTCTCCATCCAATATTACTCTGATACTGCTCTATCACAGCCATTAGACATGTGAACACAGGGGCTTTCAGATTGGGGTCACCGAGGGGCTGCAACATGGTGCTGGAAAATTTGAGAAGAAAAAATTACAAATATTTTACAAAATGTATTTTTAAAGCCTGATGTGTTTATATTTATTTAAAAAGTGGAATTTGGAATTCCATGTGGAATTTGTGAAAAGTGATTGACACAAATCTGGACTGAATTTAATTAGTTTTTTTAAATATTAATATTACTTTGCTAATATTAATATTACTAATATTAATATTACTAAAATTACAGTTTATACATGTAATATTAGTTCTGAAAAAATAATATTGTTCATATTTTCCAGATTTTTATATGTATGTATATAAAAGATGGAAAAGCTGAATTTTCAACAGCCATTGTTCCAGTCTTTAATGCCTCAACTGGGATTTTTTATCACAATTTTATTATTGTCTTATATTGTCTATTATTTTTATTATTGTCTTTACTGTCACTTTTAATCAATTCAATGCATCGTTGCTGATTAAAAGTATTGAAAGTACCAAACCGACCCCAAACTTTTGAACGGTTAAGTGTAAATCTCGATTGAATTGAACATTTCTTTCTTTACGAATCCAATATTGATAGTGAAAAAGAAATATGCAGGTAGTATTCTCTGATAATTGAATATATTTTTTTGGCTTGGAGTGAAAAATGAAACACGAAGACCCATGAAACATGTTATTTTTAAATTTCCCAAGCTGTATAAGTGGGTCTGTTGGCAGTTATGAATGCCCTTCCTCTTTGTAACAGCATTGCGAAGGTTTCTGTCTGACGACTTGCTGGTGACGTCCTCCTCTAAGGACAGTCATCAAACCTGCTCTGCCCTTGAGAGAAGCATAGCAGCTGAAACTGAGGATTTGATAGAGTCGGAGTGTGATACGTATTTTTTTCTCTAAAGTCTGCATTTGCATTTGTTTTGACAGGGGACAATGTGAGAGGAAGAGGGGGTGATATTTAAACGGTGCTGTTTTGCTGTCAGAGTCAAGGTAAATCTTCCGGCACAAGAGCCCAAATTAACTTCCCCTCAGGTGGATGGAGACAGCGGTGAGAATGAACTAGTTATTTTTGTAGAAAACATACAGAGGCGCATTTAAGGAGTTGAATGGATTAATTTATGGCAACATGTCGGTAGTTATTGTGCAATTTCTTTTTATTGCAAATTGACTGAGCAGAAATGTAGAAATGCCCAACAAATAGGATATGGATCGAATATCATACAGAGATAAAAACGAAAAAAAAAAAAACCACGTTATAACCTGTGCTTTGATTGATTAAGGGTGCTATACGTGAAAAGGAAAACAAAAGAAGAGTTATAATGGGGAATTCAGCAGTTGTCTTTGACCAGAACACTTAACCCCGGGTTGCTCCAGCAGAACCGAGCGTGTGGTTGGTGTACTTTAAGTTGCTTTGGATAAATCATCTCTTCTAAATGAGATGTAGCCACAGGTAACGTCCAATAAAAACCCATATTGATGTAGGAGGCTTTAGAATAAGACAGCGAGAGTTGCTTGGGGGAGTTTTTTGGCAGATATGAATAAATAAGATCACAAAAAGAACCTCTAGAGGGAAACTTCAATAAGGAGAAACAAACAAAATCAAAGTGCCTGTGTAATTACAGTCAGGAAAGTCAGGAAGCTTTTAGAAGATCACTGAACATCAATATACACGTCAACTTTTATCACTGCCTCATGCAAGATTAGAGACAGAGAGATTATGCTCTGCTTTTATGCACTGTTTTCACTGTTTAATACCAAAATTCGCATAACACCTCATATCTTTCCCTCCTGGTGTGTGTTTGTCTGTGTAGGTCAGGTTGTGCATACATTGTAGGATGAAATGTTCCTACAGTGGTGGTGAAACTTACCTACAATTGCCCCCATGAGGGAAATGGCTTAATAAACAAATATACAAATAATGTTTTAGTTAAAAAAATTGAAATGCTGAAAGATATTGTTTTAGTTTGGAGGTAGGTTTAAAGGATATATCATTTAAGGAAACGTTAACCCAAATATGAACATTTGTTGAATGTTTGCTCACCCTCAGGCCAAAATGTAGATTCGTTTTTTCTGCATAGGAACAGATTTGGAGAAATGTAGCATTACATCACTTGCTCACCAATGGATCCTCTGCAGTGAATGGGTGCCGTCAGATTGAGAGTCCAAACAGGTGATAAAAACATCACAATAATCCACAAGTAATCTACACGACTCGATTTGTTGGTTTAAACAAAGAAACAAACAAAATCATCTACATCATGAATGGCCTAATGGTGAGTAAATTCTCAGCAAACCTTTCAATTTAGTGAGACCTATTCCTTTAAAACAAAAGTCAATTCAGAGTCCTCAACATAACAGTAAAATCCATGTGAGATTTACAACAGCCCTTCCTTTTTCTTTCCTGAGCAATGAATCCCAATGATAATATTTACAAACACTAGTCATTCTGAAGGATTTCTCTTGGCTGTTATTAGTCAGTCATGTGTGACTGTACTGCTCTAGACATACATGAGTGCGAGTGTTTAGCATGCATCCTTTTCAGAAACGGTGAATGTCTGTTAGAATGACTCTTATCAAAATGTAATGCTGATGGTGACCTTACGGTTGTATGTATGTCTGAACTACGTCTGGGGGAAGTCGTGGCCTAATGGTTTGAGAGTCGGACTCATAACCCAAAGGGTGTGGGTTTGAGTCTCGTACCGGCAGGGATTGTAGGTGGGTGGAGTGAATGTACAGTGCTCTCTCCCACCTTCAATACCACGACTGAGGTGCCCTTGATCAAGGCACCGAACCCCCAACTGCTCCCCGGGCGCCGCAGCATAAATGGCTGCCCACTGCTCCAGGTGTGTGTTCACGGTGTGTGTGTGTTCACTGCTGTGTGTGTGCACTTTGGATGGGTTAAATGCAGAGCACTAATTCCGAGTATGGGTCACTGTACTTGGCCACATGTCACGTCACTTCAACTACGGAAGTTCTAAGCCATGCATTATTATATATTTTTTCTTGTTTTCTCGTGAGAGCGAGAACATGTGTTTGCGTTATCACGACTTAATTTTCTTCAGCTTCAACTTCAACTTTATTTATTTATAAAGCACTTTCAAGACCATGATGTGGAGGCCAAAGTGCTGTACAGGAAGACTAAATAAAAATAATTTCGACATAACAAAAGTGGTTCTTTTAACAATGATCGTTTGACTTTTAAAACACAATGTATCATGAGTCTACTATTGCTATAGTAACGAACGCAACCTTGACCAGGGACCTTCTAAAATGCTTAACCTGGCTTAATGCGTTAATTTAAAGTGTTTTTAAAAGACAAAACTCAGTATACACATTAATTCATACTATGTACAGACAAGAAGATGAGCCCATAATAAGAACGCAATGCGTTTAATTTTGCATTAAGTGTTTTCTTCCCATAGAATAGGCTACCGTATGGACAACACGTAACGTGGCTTAATGCATTAAGGCAGTGGTTTTAAAAGACCAAACTCAGTAAACACATCATTAATAAAGCATTCTATGTACAGACAAGCAAATAAGCCCATAATAAGAATGCAAAGCATTTAACGCGTTAAGCGTTTTACCCATAGAAATAGGCTATAAGAAAAATGCGTTGCGTTCGCATCCTGGACTCATCTGCTTCTCTGTACATAGGCTATTATAATTTATTAATAATGTTTTTACTGAGTTTGGTCTTTTTAAAACACTCTCTTAACGCATTAAGCAACGTTCAGCGTTTTGGAATGCTCCCTTTGAGGCGCAAATGATCGACAGATAACCGTGCGCTCTTATATTTCATCTTGTGGATATTTCAGCAAATGTTGCTCCACTTAGAAATTACGTCTACAATAAATAAAATAAATAGGCTAATCACTGCTGATTTTGTCCAGAGTTAGGCTACGCTAAACATTTTATTTGTGTAATTAACATGTTTAAATGGACTAACAACAAGCATTCGTGTGTGTGTGTGTGTGTGTGTGTGTGTGTGTGTGTGTGCGGTTTACAAAGGAATGTAGAACATACAAAAGATTAGTCTACAACACTATAACATCATTGAACTAAATTATACACTTTTTTTATTATGTAAATCACATTTCTTATTAATATACATTATTAACAATAAAGATTAAAAATAAGAAAGATGCACATTACAAATACGTCGTTGTAAATGAGAAACTGTGATGAGTCGTGCAGCAGTAATAACGTAAGATAACAGATACAATTTCAAGCAAAATGATCATATTTATTGAAACATTTAACATTTATAAGTTAATTAAATGTCAGTAATGAACTGCACAAATTATAGCGATCACGAAGAAGGTCCTCTGTCCCAAATGCGTACAGTATAGTGGATATACAGTATACAACTCCCCATCAATAGTTCTATGCCACCTGTTGGCGCAGTTGTGTAGAGAACAACCTTTTGTTATGTCGAGATCACGAGAAAAAGAAGTCGTGATAACGAGAAAACAACTTTTGTTATGTCAAGATCACGACAAAAAGAAAGTCGTGATAATGAGAAAACAACGTTTGTTATGTCGAGATCACGAGAAAATTAAGTCGTGATAATGAGAAAACAGCTTTTGTTATGTCGAGATCATGAGAAAATTAAGTTGTGATAATGAGAAAACAACTTTTGTTATGTGGTGATTACGAGAAAACAACTCGTTATGTCGAGATCATGAGAAAATTAAGTTGTGATCACGAGAAAACAAGATAATAATGCACGGCCACTTAGAACTTCCGTACTGAACAGCTGTATTGTGTAGAATTTTCCAGAAAAGGAAAAGGGACGTATAATCGTACCACTGTGCCCTTTATTTTAAATGTTGCTTAATTGCAATAATTGCAGGATTGCTTGATAATTGTCACTTCTCCACTTCCTCTATATATGGTCTATATATGGCCACATACACAAAGCAGAGTTTTGGGAGTGACAACTGCATTTATTTCTTTATTCGTTAGTTCTCTTTAGTGAATCTGACTAAAATAAAACCATGAAATCGGTTTTTCATGAACCTGTATGTGGTTTGAAATCCAATCAAAATTGGTTTTTGGAATTGTTTTCAGTCTGAACATTTGGGACCTGCCATATAACTGTGTAACAGCACACCCAAAGTGCAATTGTGTCTACACACTAAGAAAAGTCTGTAAAAATACAGCCTGTTTTAAAAAAAAAATGCATGAATGTTTAAATACAGTTATGTCTCCAATGCTAATGCTATTTGATGTGTCTCAGTTTTGGTCATTAGAATCCATGTACAATACCACAGGCACAAAATGAATGTTGAGGCAGAACGAGTCAAGTAGATGGAGATCTTCTGACCGCTCTGAACAAGAAAATGTCCTTCATCTTAGTAGAGAATAGCTTTAGTCAATGACTCCTGTTCCTGTTGTACAGTTCTGCTCAGGTGTGACGCTCCCATTTTTGGCTTTATGGACTGGTCTGTAAAGCAGGATTTTGGCTTTTGTATTATAATTTATGAATATGTTAATATTTTTTGATGGTTTGCAATTAAAGTATTTCTGTGAATAGAATGAAACACACATACATGCACACACTAATTTTTTCAAAATTGACTAGTTTAATCAGGTGCACACTAATTTTCCTCAATCATTTTTTTATATATTAATTTAAATACAGATTTATAGACTTCTTAAATTAATGGTGTTTTTTAGACGCATCATCATAAAAAAGTATCACAGTTTCCTATTCGTATTTCCTATTAATGTTAAGCAACACAACCGTTTTCAAAATTGATAATAAGAAATGTTTCTTGAGCACCAAATCAGCATATTAGAATGATTTCTGAATATACAGACCGACATACAGTATATTTTTAATTGACTAGTTGGTTGTGGAATGTATAGTTGTCCATCGTGACCCATTTCCAATACACGTGCACATTGTCTTCTGTGTTTATCAAATCAGTACAGAGATTTCTAGTAAGTTTTAAGTCATGTTGTTTATCAGTCTTCAGTTGAACATGTTTTTGATTGTTAATAAAAAATTAAGTGGTTCATGCTAGAACAAAGTTTGAGCACTCTGCTCATCTCAGTAAATTGAAACAGATGTTTTTTTTTTTTATGTCTTATTATCTTCACATACCTTCAATATTTATTGGCGCTTGATATGTACACTGCTGAAAGGTTGTTGTTATTCAGGGTCTCTCTCTTTCTCTCTGTCATTCTGATTTTCTCAGTATTTTGTGGCCCTTTTTCATTCCTCCCAATCATGCTTCTCTCTGCGGCACCATCAGATACAGATACTCTTTCATTTCCTGCTTGTTTATTTTTCATGAGAATTGGTGCTTTGACACTTTGGCTGTTTGACTGATGAGTTCACTCTGAACCGCATGAGACCTTAACTGGCCACTGTATGCAGCACTCTGTGCTTTCTCTTCAAAGTCATTCATTGAAAGATCTCGTAAAGTTCTCTCTATGTTTTGCCCCCCGATGGGTGAACCTAAAGTCAAGCAACTCTGATCCATTTCTCCTCGGATCCACAGTATCAGCACTTCCAATAATGTGTGTACAGGACACACAGATCTCTGGATAGGCAGTTTAAGAGCAAAGACGGTGCTGGATTGTTTCCAGTAGAAAACAGCATACACTGTTTTCAGTATTAAGCCAAGACCAAAGCCAATGTTCCCTTGACTCCACTGCAATGCAAAAAAGTTTGCTTAATTTTTTCCAGTAACTGCATCTAAACATCCTTAAAACGAACGTGATCTTATGAGAATGCGAATGTATTTTATGTAAAATCTAGTTTTACATAAGATACATTTATTTACCTTTGCACAGACACTGAAATGTAAAATACTGACATATCTACAGCATCTAACGCCAGAAACGTTAAATATTTACATATGAACAGCTTTACAGACTTACAAATGAATCCTAATGAATATTGCAATCGTGTCATTAACATGTTTTCAATTGCATTTATTAAATTAAGTTTACTTATTTAATTAATATGAAAGGATAACATTTAATTATATTCTGTGTGATTTCTGGTGCCAACTCGTTTTGAAGAATACATCATGTTAAACAAGACTACACTTTAAACCCTTAAAATGAATAACATTTCTTATATTACTTATGTAATATTTAGGCATTTAATAAAAAGGCAACATAATTGCAAAAGGAATCAATTTTATTTGGGCGCTGTAATCTTCAGAATCCATACAACTGCGAGGAACAGACCCAAATCCAAGCCTTTATTCAGCGATCTTCATCTCCATCTTCAACAGAGACCGTAAGCGTCAAAAGCATCAAATTTAACGTTTGGACAACTTTTTTTGTACCGCTTTTGACACTTGTGCTATAAATATTTCAGTTATTGTCATTGCACTTGTCTGTCTGTCATGTTTTTCTTTATACTGTACATATTTTTTTAAGAAAGAGTTATGTTAGGTATAGAGGTAGGAGTGGGATTAACGACTCAAAATATCTTTTTAATGCTGTATTATGTCATTTCTCTGCATATTTCGGTCTATTATGTTTTATATATTTTATATTGTTTATGAAACGGGCATGTTTAGGTAGGGGGGTAGGTTAAAGGGTATAAAAATCTCAATAGTTTATCGATAAAATTACAAAAATGCATTGATCTTAATAATATAAAAGATTGTTAAATATTTTGGTTTTAGTAGCAAATACGTAGTAATTTTATGTTTTAAACATTGTAATATGTCCAAATTATATGTTCAAAAATGTACGTTTTGTGCTTGTACTAATACCTGTGTATAAACAATGAGACCAGGCTGTTAAAACAAGATAAAGGGACTTGGGAATCAAAATACTATCAATAATAACAGTACCACTATGCAAAAAAATCCATATATGTAGACTATAATATATATATAAACTAAATAATATACTTACTAAATTAACCAACCAAACAAAATAATATAAATAAGCAACCAATCTGAAAAAAATTACAGCTGCTGTATTTTTTGTTGTGTGAGCCAGTCATGCTCATCTCTTATAGTTTTGGGTGACCTTTTGTTCACTGTAAGGAGTGAAAATACAGTTCAGCAGTGGATTTTGAGTCTAATACTCTTACAGTCTTTATCTAGTCCAGTGCCAAAGATCTTAACATCCACTGTGCCACTTCTGGTAAGTTTGAATGCTGTGAGTGTGTGTGTCATTAAAAGGCATTTACTAGTATTTCCAGGACAAATGAATGAGTGTCACCCAGGCCTGTCTCTCTTTCTCGCTGTCTTTTGCTTTGACAGCTCCTTCTGTTCTCTAGTTTTCTTCTTTCCTTTGTCCAGCATCCCAGCATGCCTCTGTGTGCTCATGAATATGCATGTAAAAGCATTATTTGCAACCGGAAGGGAAGAGCACACAAAAGGAAAAGACAGCAGCATGAGTGTGTGTGCATAAGTATGTGTGGAGTCTCCTAGATTCTTATTTCCAATATTATGTAGCTCTAGGGCCCTGGATGATACAGTATGTGTTTTATAATATTACATAATATTACATATTTTTTTTAATTTTTAATTATTGTTATTGTTATTGTACAAAACATTTTCTTTTGGGGTTTGAGTGTGGGTTTAGTTCATAGTATTTAAAATTAGCTGGATGTTACTAGTGGTTATAATTAGAGCCCAACCAATATATCGGTTTGCTGATATTATCGGCCGATATGAGCCTGTCACGATATATTGGTATCGATGAATATGCCGCCGACATGACATTTTTTTTACAGAACATATAACGCAGATAAAATGCTTGAAATGGTGTAATTACTTAGTTTGTCCAGCAGAGCGCACGCCATTGTTTGCTACTGGCGACCTGGATTAAATGCTTTAAAGCTTAAGTCTATGGAAAACCATTAAAATTTTGAACGGCCATATCTCCATAACGGCGCAGGAAATCTGGGGGATGCTTTCAGCTCCAGGAACCCTCTCGAACGCGAATTGAGTGTACATCTAGAGGCCCGCTTTCGAATGAGACCACCCCCGTGTCGATAGCCCCCGGGGTTCGGGAGTTACGGGTGGTTAAATTCGTCCGGCGCCGACCAATCAAGCGATCCCGGGGGGCTACCGACGCGCGGAGGGTGGCGTTCGAGAGTCAAGTCAAGTCAAGTCAAGTCACGTTTATTTATATAGCGCTTTTAACAATACAGATAGTGTCAAAGCAACTGAACAGCATTAATTAGGATCGTCGATAGCCCCTGGGGTTCGGGGGGTTTGCGAGTGGTTAAATTCGCAGTCCGGCGCCGACCAATCAAGCGATCCCGGGGGGCTACCGACGCGCGGAGGGTGGCGTTCGAGAGTCAAGTCAAGTCAAGTCAAGTCACGTTTATTTATATAGCGCTTTTAACAATACAGATAGTGTCAAAGCAACTGAACAGCATTAATTAGGATAATAGTGTGTCAGTAATGCAAAATGACAATAGTAAACACTCATTTTTCAGTTAAAGACCTGAATTCATCATTCAATTCAGTGATGTCATCATCCCGCTCAGTTCAGTTTAAATAGTATCTTTGCAATCATTTGCAATCAAGTCAACGATATCGCTGGAAATGAAGTGTCCCCAACTAAGCAAGCCAGAGGCGACAGCGGCAAGGAACCAAAACTCCATCGGTGACAGAATGGAGAAAAAACATTGGGAGAAACCAGGCTCAGTCGGGGGGCCAGTTCTCCTCTGACCAGACGAAACCAGCAGTTCAATTCCAGGCTGCAGCAATGTCACATTGTGCAGAGGACTCTTCTGGTTCCTGTGGTCTTGGCCTGGTGGTCGTCTGAGACAAGGTCTTTACAGGGGATCTGTATCTGGGGCTCATCTAGTTGTCCTGGTCTCCTCGAGCTGAAGGGATCCCCCGAATTTGGTGGAGATCCGCCGGCGCGTTCGCGAGATAGTGACACCAGTCAGCACTTTCCCTTCAGTAAGGAGGTCTCTTGTTCAGGCAGCAGCATTCAAGCGTTGTCTTATTTGACCGTAAGTGCCTTGCGAAGTGAACTGCACATGAAATTCCGCCATGATTCTAGTTCCAAGGGAACATACACGTTACATTCAAAGGGCATTAAAGTGCACGAGACGGGAATTTATATTGTATTTATTTACAGAGGTATATTATGTCACACTTCACACTTCTCTAGTAAGTTTCGTCTGTGTGTGAAGTAGGGCAAGTCCGTGAATGAATGTTCCGAAGTGAAATAAACTTCAAAGGAATAAAGTTGAATAGAATTGAATTGAATTAAAGTTGAATAAACTTTTATAAAGTTGATCCAGACTCATTTTGGATAATAAAGTTTATTGTTAAATTGTTAAATGCCCTGCCTCCATAACGTATCTTTGTCACTACATTATAAGTGTTTGATCACCACATTTGAGTGATCATTGCAAAAAATGTGTTTATGTATATATATTCTGTTTAAGTATATACTGTATTCTATATATAGTACGAGTCAAATGTTTGGATGCTCGAATGGGAAAGTGTCCAAACTTTTGACTGGTACTGTACTATAATATACACAAAGAATATCGACCGATATATCGATATTGATAATCATATCAATAAAACCCATATCGGTCGGGCTCTAGTTATAATTAGCTAGTAGTTTACAGCTGAAAATGGGGTCACTGGAATGTTACGGAATGAGTGAGAAGAAATAATGCTACAGTAAATGCAAATAAGTATGCTGAAATCAGGATATTCATGTGTTAAATTATTGGCTGCAGAAAGCAACAAACAATAAAAAGTCAAGTGGTGGTAATATTTGGTATGGTATATTTGTTTATTTATTTCAATCTCAAATTAGCATATAGCAATGTGTTCTAAACATTATTACTGGAAGAGGCAAAGATGAGTAAGAAAGAGAGGAATGAATATCTGTTCGTCTATTCTGCTAGCAGAGAGATGTTTTGTATAGCTTTTCTTTTGCTATTCTGTTTATGCAGATGAAAAAAGGTTCGACAAGTTTATGTTTGTGTGAAAGACTGAAGAGAAAAGAGTGTGTTCCCCACAGACAGAAGATTTAACTTTTTTTTTCTTAAATGCTAAATGCTGCCATCACTCAAACAGGCAACAATTAAGATGTGCAAAAATTGTCTGTGTGCGTTGAAGGAGTTTTATTGCAGTGCATACAATTCTTTTTTTTTTGTTGAACTCCTGTCATTTTGTCAGGAACTGACACGCACACACCTAGTGAAAAGAAATGAGTGGTGTTGCAAGTTAACTGGTTACAGCAACTCTCTCACTTCTGTCTCTCAGACACACATGACAGTGTGCTTTTACATCAAATCGATGTTATAGCCTGTGTGTATGTGGGTGGATGTTCAGTGTGTGTTTTGTTGAGAATGGACAGCTGTCAAGTTAAACGTGACTCTGCCTGACAGCATCGGTTCTAAGTTTTAATTTGCTCCCTTGGTCAAGATAGAATAGACAGATTGAGAGAGCAACAACTGAGATTGTTAGATCCTATATAGATTGTTACATGGCACACTACTGTTCAAACTATAGGGTCAGAAAGAGTTTAATAAATAATTATTACTTTTATTTAGCAAGAATGCATTAAATTGATCAAAAGTGATTGTAAAGACTTGCAGAAAATGTAATTCACATAAATGCTGTTCTTTTGAACTTGATATTCATCAAAGAATCCTGAAAAAACATTAATAAGAAAAGGCAGCATACTAAAATGATTTCTGAAGGATCATGCGACACTAAAGACCGGAGTAGGGGCTGCTGATAATTTAGCTTTGTCATCACAGGAATAAATTACTTTTTAAAAGATTAAACTAGTTTTTATTTATTTTTATTTTTATTATTTTACATTCAAACAGTTAAAGATAGGACATTTACAGTTTCAGAAATGCTTCTGAAGGTTCCCAACACTGAAAAGTTTTTTTTTTAAATATTTATTGTTAATGTTATGAATCAGTATTAATCAATATTAATATTGTGATATATATTTAAAATATTTTTTCTAATGCTGTTGGTGCTACACACAGTTAGAAACAATGCTAGGTTCACTTTCATGATGCTATTATTAAATTGCCATTAATAATAAATGTTTTAAAATATAAATTAATATATTTGTTATATTTAATATATGCATATACAATACAATTTAATTTTCATGATATGACCCCTTTAAGTGAGATTATACTGTGTGTTTGCTACATGGTACCTGTTATCATCTTTGTCTCAGTTGACTTTAGATCACCGCACATGGATATAGATCTGGCTGTCTCTTTGTCTCTCCATCAAAATAAGGATTCCGTTTCAAACCAGGTTTAAAAGGCAGCACCACACGTATGCTAAAAATCTGTTTTTATCTCCGTCGTTTAAAAGAGGTCCAAGCTCCCTGGCTGGATGCAAGGCTTATCTTTTATGTTCTTCCCCCGTTGTCCCCCTTTTTCCTTCGCACTCTACCTCCCCTTTATATCTTTCTCTCTCTCTTCATGTTCTTACCTGCATGTCATGATGTGCCAGCTTTGTTTTAAACACAAAAAGAAAATAAGACTTCAAAAGGTTCACACAGGAAGAGAAAATTGCCTCCGAAAAGAAAAATAAAGAGAGGTATGTGTCACGTTTCCCAATAAAGACTGTCAGCTAGACAACTATCAAACTCTTTTCAGACCAGACAACAAAGCGGAGGGTTTGAGAGATTACAATGGAAGGTTAGCCTGACAAACACGCGCACCTACACACACGCAACACGTGACATGCTGCAATGCAACAGGAAAATGATAGGAAAAGGCAAATGGAGGAATGACAGACCCAGAACAACTTCCTGAATCACCCTAGTACTGCGTTCAGCCAGCAGGAGAGTTGAGCCAAGCTATTATGCAGAGGACACTATAAATTAATCAGAGGTTGAATTAAGTCGATGTGAACTAAAAGGCAAACATCTTAAAAGCCAAGTGGTATCTCTTTCACTTCCGTGAAGTCTCGTTTTAGTGTCTAGATTCTCTTTCGGCCTGTTGTTTGTGTAATTTTGAGTTACTTAAATATGGTTGTGGTGACGTGAAATTCAAAGGGTCTCCTGTAGACCTGCAATCCCATATGGTGAGATCTGTTTCCCGGAGTGCGCCTGCGGTCGGTGGTGTCGGCACTGATCCGTTTCGGATGTGCCAGCGGGAGCGGATGCGGTAGGATCATGTTGCTTGGGCAATAATTGTCTTTGATACTTCAGCGTATCAATGTCATTCGTAGAGGGGACGTTTGGGTATTATTAAAAACATTGTTGCGAGGTGTAGACAGGCAAAGTGGAAGTAAGTAGTAATTTGGCTGACTCGTTTATCCAAAGTAAGTTCAATTCAGTTCATATCAAGTTTATTTGTATAGCGCTTTTCATGATACAAATCATTGCATTGCAAAGCAGCTTTACAGAAAATTAAGTTTCTACAATATATCTAGTAGTAGCTTATCAGTGGTGATGATTAAAACGATGAGTGGGCCGGTGACGTTTTGCCTGACTCCAAAAGAGTTTATTAGGCCAGTAAACGCAAGTCCTAATGCATCATTTGTATTATCAACGTGAATGTTAAAATCTCCAACAATTAGCGCTTTATCAACAGTAACCAATAGGTCTGAGAGGAAATCTGCAAATTCTTTTAGGAAATCTGTATACGACCCTGGTGGTCTATACACAGTAGCCAGAGCAAGAGATAGGAGAAATCTTTTTTGCATATCTGACAGTGTAACATTAAGCATTAGTATTTCGAATGAGTTAAACCTGTATCGTGTTTTCTGAGTAACATTGAGAATATCACTATATATTGTTGCAACACCGCCACCACGACCAGTCTGACGGGGCTCATGCTTATAATAGTAGCTTGGTGGAGTAGACTCATTTAGACCAATATAATCATTTGGTTTTAGCCAGGTTTCAGTCAGGCAGAGTACATCAAAACGATTATCTGTGATCATTTCATTTACAATAACTGCTTTGGGTGCCAATGATCTAATGTTTAGGAGCCCAAACTTTAAAACATTTTTTGTTCATTTATTTAGCATTTTTCTGGTTTAATCATGTTCAGATTTTTTCTAGAGCCTGCATTAAATTTATATTTTGACCTCACTATTCGGGGAACAGAAACAGTCTTTATAGATTGGACAGCGCAAGTACTTCTATCATTTAAGCAGGTAGAACAAAAGCCATCATAGCAGTTATTTGAGAATTGGCTTACTAGTCATATGGAGCGTAGCATCCTGGAGATGTTGTCCGACAGGAATTCCGCTCCAACTCTGCTGGGGTGCATGCCATCAGCGTGAAAAAGCCTAGGATGCTCCCAGAAAAGATTCCAATTATTAACAAAGAGCAGTTTCTGTTCTTTACACCATGACAATAACCATTCATTTAAAGCAAAAAGTCTACTTAACCTTTCGTGTCCTCGTCGATACGTAGGAAGCGGTCCTGACATGATGATCGTCGTCGCGGGCGATGTGCTGCGCACCGTCTCGAGCTGTCCTGACCTGCACTCAAAAGTAGACACACATCTGCCATTAAAGCAAGTAACAGTGAGTAAAACAATGGTAATGTGTGTGAATAGAGTATTAGCAATGTAAGCGAGATTAGCGGGAACCACGCTGGTGATGCTAACGGGCTATAAGCTGATAGCGGACTCGGAAAATCACTTGTGAAATCAAAATAAAACTAGTTATAATAAGGCGCTCTGATTGTTTTTGTTGTAGAATACGATAGGGGATATAATCACGCATCATAGAAACGGAAATTATGGTGTATAAAATTTATTTTAAGATAAAAAATAGGTGATAAAGAATTAACTTGACGGAGCTCAAACTCAAAACACGCGGCAGCAACAAACAGGAAGTGATGTAATTCAGCTTCAACCAATCGAGCAAGTGCCTTGCTCAAAGACAGAATAGTGATATTCGATGTTTTGCTCTCAGATGGTAGCAGTATTTTTACTTTGTTACAGTATTTAAGTGCATTTGTAGTACTTTGTTAGAGAAGTTTTAGTTCTACATTTCAATGCATTTTATATTTTACTTTTTACTCTTAATACATTTTAGAACTAAAATGTTTTTAAATTGAAAATGCCTCATTCTATTGAGTTGATTCTTTTCAGTGAACCCATTGCTGATTCACAAATCACAGGCTTTAGTTAAATGGCTTAAGACACATTTCACTTTCATATTGTGCTATATATACACAGTGTATACTAATTCTGGGGAAAGATTTCTGTAAAAAAATAAGAAGCAGCACAACTGTTTTTAACAGTAATAAGAAATGTTTCTTGAGCACCAAATCTTAAGCAACACGCTATATATAGTAAGGGTGGGAATCTTTGGTCACCTCACGATCCGATCCGATTCCAGAACGATTCTTGATCTACCTTATTAATTCATTAGTTTACTGACTTGAGAATCTTAAAATCCTTACATTTACATATCCTTACATAAGTGATTAAGTACTTTTTAAAATAATTACAAATTGAAAAAAATAATTTAAACAGTTGTATGTTAAGAATTTTAAACTAATATAACTTCAAAACATACAAGCAAGTAGCAAATAATAAAGAGGAACATAAAAACCTATTACAAACAACAAACAAAGAGTGCTTTTAGTATTTAAGATTATCTGAATGTTTTCCATTCAAGAACTGTGAGTGATTTTTCTTCATCTTTACTGTTGTTTTTTACTGTGACGTCATAGACAGTGGGAGATCTATTAAGCTGCATTCACGCACAGATCTCTTTTGAAATATAAGAAGTAATGTGGTTTGCCCTGTCCGTTTAAGCCCTTACGACATAACTGGCTGTATGTAGCTACATTAATTTTGCATCATAAAATAATTTTGAGACGCAAGTGCATTAAACCACTTACACGGAGTCGCGCACAGCCGTGTGCGTGAGCAGTCTTCACAAACAAAGCGCGCGTCAGCATTTGAAATTGAAAGCAGCCTTCTGTTAGTGAGGTTCATATTTTAAATATATAAGGCCGCTGCATTCCAAACCACATAAATGATGACTTCGTAGAGCATTTGTAAGAAAAATACAGACGGGCGAGACCGCACACTTCAAGTGTAACATCAAACAAAGCGTGCATGTCTCAAGCAATGAAGCCCGCGAATGTCCTTGTAATTCCTTGTAATTCGCTTCAGCCTTTCCGAACTTTATGAAAGATTATTTTACAGAAGGTTCGAGTGGTGTATGTGTGTTGGAATTGGAAGCAAGCAGAATACGGGTGTTTCTAAAAGCAAATCTTCGGGAAGGAGGAGGCAGGAACCGGTGAACATTTGAATAAAACTTTAATAATAAAATAAACACAAAATAGCGTGACAGCCCCTCGCGGATGACTGGCACGCACAAACAGAACCAAAACACAAAATAAAATCCAGGCCCAGAAGGTTCGAGTGGTGTGTGTGAGGAATTGGAAGCAAGCAGAATACGGGTTGTAACAATGTTCGTAGTTCGGGAAGGAGGAGGCAGGAACCGGTGAACATTTGAATAAAACTTTAATAATAAAATAAACACAAAATAGCGTGACAGCCCCTCGCGGATGACTGGCACGCACAAACAGAACCAAAACACAAAATAAAATCCAGGCCTGGTCCTCTCTCGTCCAACACTGTCGTTACTCCTCCCTTTATCCTTCCGGAGCTCCTCCGTGGGACTCGAGACCGGTGAGTGGTGCAGGTGTCACGCATTAGCATTTACTCCACCGGCCTCGCTCCGTTCCCACGGCTCTCGGCCCCGCCCCTCTCGTCACATAGGTGTTTCTAAAGAAAACTCAGCGTCATTGCGCATCTGGTTAAAAACTAAGCTCAGAATCGCGATGCATCGATAGATCAATTTTTTCTCCCACCCCTAATATATAGTATTTCAACTTTGATTTATGCTTTCATTCAAGAACACCTCATTCACCAATGCTTGCTTTTAACTTTTTGATTACAAACCTTTTTATTTTCTTTATCTGTTGTGCCATTGTGGAAAGTGAGGAAAGGGACAGTAGAAAGGGGGAGAACTTCCAACTTCCAAAGGCACAGAACCAGACAATTATCAGCTTGGCAGGGGTCCGCTACAGCAATGACTAGAGGGTATGCCTTGTTCGATAAAGTTACAGCCACTCTCCTAGATGTCAAGAAACACTATCAGCAGTTAGGAGGTATAATAAGCACCTCTGTTCTCGAGTCCACACTCTTAGACACGTAAGAGAGAGTGAAGTCTGTATGTCTGCAATGTTGTGCCCACTCATCTTGCCTACGTTCTCAACCACTTAAAAGATCGAGGCAAATCCTCCATCACTGAAGTAAGAATGGATAGAGAAAAGAGATAAAAACAGACAAGGTCAGAACACTAAACCTGTTAAAACAGACATAGGATGATGGTTTATCCAGCATTTGCTCTCTCACGTTAGTTCAGCTCACACGGTCGAGATTGTGAGTCAGGGTTCTGAGAAGTGACACAACTTCTGTTCCTGTCATTGTCAACCTCTGCAGTGACTTCATGATGATTTCCAATACATATCCTTTCATTATCCACCGTATGTTTAACAAAAGAGCAGGTGATGTCATTTGTAACTTGAATGGTCGATGTCATTCACGTCTAGTTATTTTACCTGTATGAAAACAGCTGTTATGCTGCTTGATATTGCAAACTGGTATTTGCTATCTTATTAGTTTAATTCATTATCGTAATCATAAACACCCTGATTTGTAGTGCAAATAGTTTTGCGGTTTACTGCACGTAGTTATTTACCTATAGCATCGGAAGGCGAAGTCTTGCATTTTCAAAGAAAATAGCTTATTTCCGCATTAAAAAAGGTGGATAGTATGTTTGATTTTTAAAACATCTGATTGGTCTGTTGGCCAAACAGTGTCACAGATAGGCTTATGGTGTTATTCATAATCAAAGTGATAGTTTTGATCCATTTCAATAAACGTCATTGGGTTCCAAAATTGAAAGTCGTTTTGGACTCCAATAAAGTTCATTGCATGGGCAAAAATGTTTCTTTTTTATTTTCTCTCAAAAGAAAAGAACATCTCACAGGTAAAATGACATGAGGGTGAGTAAATAATGACAAAAGTTTAATTTTTGGGTGAACTGTTCTTTCAAGTCACTAGATTATCAAAAAATAAACATTGCTACATGGTTATGTAATATATAATTGATTTTGGGGTTTAATTTCCTGCTATATCATGACTGTTATCACAATTTTTATATTACACACAACGTGATATTAGATTTTGGCGATACCACCCGCACTTTCTTAATAAATACCTGCTTCAGGTCAAAATATCTCAGTTGGTTAGGTCAGGAATAGCATTTGGCCTTTCCAAATGCTAAATTTGTTCTTCAAGCAGTGTGTATTTAGGATGTGGCATGGCCCATATTCTGTTCAGATGAGACAAGTAAAAGTACAGCAAAAAGATGGTAAATACTACAGCTTCCTAGGGAGCTATTCTAAACTTAGATGCACACACACTCAGCCGTTCCTCCAGAAGCTGACAATGGGCTCATGAGGCCTGGCACTATAAATTCTGTCAAAGCCAGAAAAATACAGGTACAAGTTTGGAGGGGGGAAGTCTTGTTGAAAAAGATTCTGTAAAACTCCAAACTCCCAAGCGCGGGGGTAGAATGAGAGAGCGAGTGTGTTTCAGATCTCGACGAGATCCAGCAGGACTGTCGCAGTGCATGAACACACACACACTCGCATGCACACTTTAAAGGACACACACACACACATAGGCTCGGCTAGCATCGACGCTCACGTTGCTTGGCAGGGGGTGTGTCCTGGAGGGTGTGTGGGCAGGAGCACATCTGTGACTGGCATTTGATGGACATCTGCGGTGTGTGTGCATGTCAGTGGCATGGATTGATGGTACATGGATGCCAGGACACAGACTGCGAGAGAAGAATTAGCACGAAGAGGAGACGGGATCCCGCTGTCACCCTCTCGTCAAACACATGCTGGGCGTTGCTGCTAACTTGAGAGCGCATGAGAGAGAGAGAGGAAAGGATGTTTTTGGCAAAGCCAGAGTAGCCATTTTCTTAAAAGCAGTCTCATGCTATAATTTTGACATATTATTGTTTTTATAACAATATCATTTTGAGAATAAACCACTTGTTGAGGCTGAAAAAGCATGATCATTTTCTGAGCGAGTTCGATCATAACCATTGTGGTACCTTCACAATAGGTTTCCCACATTAAAAAAATAGCCTTATACAATTATCTAATAGCTGCTATTTTTTCCAGAATACATTGTAATTTGCATACTACTTTGTACTGAAAGAATGAACCACTTCCTCTAGTATGATAAAGACCGCAAGGGGGTGCTAGGGAGTCCGTAAATTGTGAGAATGTTTTTTCAAATGTTATATTGAATTTAGATGCTGCCATGTTGAGCTCAATAGAGGAGGGATGTCAAGTACAGTAGTAAGATGCTCTGATTATGTTGTGTTTTCAGACACAAACACGTGCAGTAGGAGTGTGGTTTTATGTTGAATTTTAAATGAAAGGACAGAGTGCAGTTTTTTTTTACATGGTCCTTTTTCATGGAGTTAAGAGATATTTGACACAGACGTGTGGTTTGAAGGAACATTCTGTGCATGTACAAAACATATTTTATGTACAAATAAGTAGCTTTCTTTCTATTGCAGTGGTGTTTACTGAGAATCAGAAACATTGCAAGGCTAAAGTTGTTGTCTTTCCGTTAATTGTTTCACTGCAAAAAAATTTCCATTCATTTTTTTCATCAGTCTTAATTTCCAGTAAAATTATATTTATAAATATAAAATATATATTTTCTTAAAGCAAAATTGTATTGCATTAAGACTGAAATAAAAAAAAAAATTTCACCCCATTGGTAGTTTTTCTTGTTCTGCCAAAAATTCAACCCCCCCCCCCCCATTTTTATTTTAATTTTATCTATCTATCTATCTATCTATAATTTTTGCATATATGTTTTCATTCCTTTTGAAAAATATAAACTACTTTTCAAAAGTTTGGGAATGGTTAGATTTTTTTTTAAATTCACTGTTTTGATTGTATTTCCTATTTATAACTGTTTTCTATTCTCATGTATTTTAAAATACATACCTGTGATAGCAAAGTAGAATTTTCAGCATCATTACTCCAGTCTTCAGTGCTGCATGATCTTACAGAAATCATGCTAATATGCTGATTTGCTGCTCAAGACGTTTTGTTTTGTCAAACAATAGTTGCATGATATTTTTGTGGAAACTGATACATTCTTCAAGATTTATTATGAATAAAAAGTAAAAAAAAAAAGAAAAAAGTAATTTATTTAAAATAGAAATCTTTGTAATGCATTTTTTTCATTTCAGACCAATAACTCAAAGGGCGGTTTCCTCAGTACTGCTGTGATGATGTAACTGTTATAGTTTCCTCTGAACATGAGCAGCAAAGAGGTGTTGTGAGGTATTTACAGAGGAGGTGAACGTGCTGTTATCTGTCAACAGCATATTGGACAGATGTGTGTGTGTGTGTGTGTGTCAGAGTGAGCAAACCACCTGTCTCCTTAACGAGCCCTGTGTTACAGCTGAGAGAAGCCCTCCTCCGCTCTCATGCAAATTCTCATGAGTTAGTTTGCTTGTGTGTTATGATATTCAAAAAGGTCAACGCTTTGGATGACATTCATTCTTCCCCTGTGTGTGGCCACGTCTCTTCACTTCAGCCCTCCTCCTGCTTTTTTCGCTCTTGTCTCTCTGTCCAACACCTATTTTTTTAGATTCCTTCACAACTTTTTTACTAAAAGTTTGGAAACGTACGTTCCCACACAAAAACTCAACAAAAGGGGTGGTTTTTTTTTTCAGAGGAGGTGATAAAAAAGGGAAATATTGGAAATGTGAGATTAAACAGTATATGAATCACTAATTTTTCTTAGGTGACACTGTCTAACAGCAACATCAGCAAATAACGTTCCCTTGGGCTCATTCCTGCACCTCATTTGCAGTTCTCCTTGACCACAGGACTGTGTGTGGTGCAGTACTGAACTCTCCACCAACTTTCTCCTCCTCTCCTCCAGGTTCATCCATCCTCTCTGATTATTTCTTCCCTTCGCACTCCAGTTTATCCTCAGATGGGAGTCATCCACTCAGCAACAATGATTCCCTAATTGGTGTTAAAGTCCCCTGTAACTACTTTTTGCATAATAGAATGCATAATTATGGCTGTGCACTTCGTCTGAGGGCTAATCGTCCTGCTCTGAGCTGAGCTCTCCACCTTTCCTTGTTAGTGCCATCATTACCGCTGCTCTCTTTAAAATGCCGTTGTGTTTTCTCATGGACTAATCCTTGTTATAAAGTTGCAGAACAAACAGTTTGTTGGCCAGAAGGAGAGATGATGTTCAGCCATTTAGCAGTTTAGTACATTTTATTAAGTGAGCACTTGATAGGTAAAACTAAAGGTTCAGTTTGTTAGCATTATGAAATACATTAAGTCATGAGCAATATTCTTGCAAAATGTATTCATATTAGTGCTGTCAAACGATTAATCGCGATTAGTCGCATCCAAAATAAACGATTTCGTTTGCATAATATATGTGTGTGTTCTGTGTATATTTATTAGGTATATATAATTACACACACATACAGTATATATTTTGAAAATATTTGTTTACTATCTATATTTATAAATAAATATAGTATTAATATATATAATATATTAATATATAAAAATATGCACATGCATGTGTGTGTTTGTGTGTGTATATACATATATATAGACTGGTCCATCTCCATGTTTGACCACGGGGATGGTGTTCTTCTGCTCATAAACATTGCCTTTCTTGGACCAGGCATAACAAAACGTGTGCGTGTGTGTGTGTGTGTGTATATATACATATATATACATAATAAATATACACAGTACACATACATATATTGTAAACAAAAATAACTTTTATTTTGGATACGATTTGACAGCACTAATTAATATCTAAATGAATATATATATATATATATATATATATATATATATATATATATATATATATATATATATAAACAAAACACATATTTGAAGTCTAAAGAAGTATATTCTCACCTAAAAAAAACCTCTTAAAACTACATTCTGTGACACAAAAGCAGTATTATGTTTAAAATTCTAGTGGATTTGTATATATATATATATACACAGTGTGTCTGTGTTTGTTTACAGATTACAGATATGCAATTTAAAATTAAAATAATATAATAAATAAAAACAACAAAAATTATAATTAATAATTTGACCACTGTTGCAACTGGTAACAGATGTCATGCACTATAATAATAATAATAATAACATAAATGTTTTGTTTCATACATACATGAACTGCACATATTAAGTAGAAAAAAAACATTAGCGGTTTTTAATTAGTTTGTTTTATTATAACTACCAGCCTTTAGATAGGCGGTTGAGGCACGTTTCTCTGAACAGAAAAGAAGGGCTGAGTTTCAGTCATTTCTCAGTGAGCTGCCATTAGTTAGGACACACAAAGTGTTTTAGATCATCCACAGCATGGAGTTTGCACCATGCCTGAAATTAAAGATTTATATTTACACAACTAAGCTGGCATATTGTAATATTACTGCTAATGGGAGTTCCCTACAGAGATCTTTGATTGGGACAGACATGCACACACACTCACTCTGTTACATACAATTAAAAAGTAGAAGAATCACATGCACAACCAAACACAGTGAAAGGGCCTTTGGGTCTATCTGAATAGGGATCACCTGGTGGTTTGGAGATGAGAAATGGGAGTGTGGGTGGGAAGTTAATTTGATGGAAATTTATTTTCATTTACTGGAGGAAATGTGTTTCATGTGTACTTTTCCTATTTCATGCTCAAAGTGTTTTATACTGAGTTTTTTCTTCACATGACTGGCAAAAAGGTTAATATGGTTAATTTTCCTTTTTCAGCAAATATTAATTTAGCGTTGCAGTAGTTCACAAATGAAACGGACATACAAGAATACGCTGTTGGGGGGAAACATTAGATTTCTCAAGCAGAATTAAAAGCAAGCCTCAGTCTATGGGTGTCTGTCCACAGGGAGCTGACCCTGAATTCAAATTGCTAATTATTTTTTGCATTTTCACAGTATGTACACTACCATTTAAAAGTTTGGGGTCAGTTAAGGATGCATTAAATTTAACCAAAAAACAAAACAAAACAAAACAAAGTGACTGTAAAGACTTTCACATTTTCATAAGAAATTTGTATTTATAATAAATGCTGTTATTATGAGCCTTTTTATTAATTATAATATCATAATAATAATAATCCTGAAAAAATTGTAATATCACAGTTTCCACAAAAATATTAAGCAGCAACTGTGGTCAACATTGATGATAAAAAATGTTTCTTGAGCACCAGTTTAGCACATTAGAATTATTTCCGAAGGATCATGTAACACTGAAGACTGGAGTAATGACTGCTGAGAATTCAGCTTTGACATCACAGGAATGAAATATATTAAAATGGAAAACAGTTACATTACATTGGAATAATATTTCACAATATTGCGGTTTTTACTATATTTTTTACTTTAAATAAATTCAGCATAAAAAAAAAGCCTGTATTTTAGTTTCAGTTCCATTTCATTTGGAAAATATTATTAATAGCATTAAGCTTTGGTGCTCAGGTGGAGTTTGCACGTTTGCATCCAATTCCATACCTCTCCAATCATTTCTGATCTCCTCTCTACTTAGTCTTTTAATAAAATGCTGCATGTCTTTACGAAGACAGCTTCTTTGTACAGCTTTTAATCGCCATCTGTATGGCAACATCACTGTAATGGGCAGTATGTGAGGTGCATCTTTTTTTGGAAGCTTGTCTCTGATTGGTTGGAATAGCCTCTATTCAGGAGAGAGTTGTGAATGAGCATGACACTGTGAGTTTGTCAGAGCATAGAAGATGGCCATGCATAATTTAGGAGTGTAATGAATTCAGGATGTCTGTGTGCGCTTGTGTCAAAATGATCATGCTCTTAAGACGATGTAGAGCTCTCTAAATACTCCTGCTTTCCCCACTGGGAGGAACAGAAATGAACCAATGACAACAGTCTCTGTGTGTGTAAAGAGAGTGAAAGAAAGTGAGAAGAAACATTGGATGGGGTATAGTTGTACTGTTATAAAAAAAATATAAAAGGAGAAAAAAATATATATCTTTGACATCCTCTTTCTCTCTCTCCCTGAAGGATGAGTGATAAAGACCAGGCATCTCAGACCGGCTCCTGTGGCATTTGGAACTGTCACAGCCAGCCAATAAGAATCCTTTGGAATAGGGGGTTGCCACAGGGACCGTGAGGGTTGCCAAGGCACCTCTCAGAGCTCCTGTCCTGCTCCTGTCACTCAAACACTGGTCCAGACAGGGGTTTGAGGCTCAGGGACACTTTTACGCTGGGCTGCTCCTGTCATGCTCTCTCGGAGCCTGTCCCCATGTTGGCGCTGGGCAGCTGATGGCCCCGGATATGTAGCTCTGTGCTTTAAATCCATAAGTATCAGCATCATCAGATCAACACAACAGCTCTGTGCCAAAACCTAGTGACCAACTTGCTGCCCACTGCCTACATAGCCAGTGTCCTAACCATCAAGTGACTGATTTGGAGCGGTCTGTCATAGAGCTGGGTATCAATGAAGATTGAGTTTGATTCACAAGCTTTGGCCTTGATTCTGAATCATTTAGCTTTATTTTGCATTTTGATGAAGTATAAAGCAATTCTCTCTCTGCCAATGCTGTAAATAATACAGTGCAGACTGTTATTCAGTCTGTTAACTCATCTTTTAGAAGAGTTCATTAAAAGAAACAGCTCATAAGTGTAAGTTGTTTAAGGAATTATGTCTGTCTTTGAATCACTAAAAAGACAGAAGAGTAATTTTCTTATGAATGGGAATATGCTGGCTTCACTCTGCTTTATTGCTGCATGTTGTGATAGGGAAAAAATACAGAAATCTTTACCAGATGATTTGAATATCTGTATTTGGAAAGAATTAATCATTCTAGATCGATCGGGGCGATTTTGTGAGGGAGTGCATCTGCGTAGAATAAAAATAATTTGAAAAGTAGATGTAAAAAGTAGTTTAAAAAATTACTTTTTTTAAATAGAGAAACATGCTTTTAGGGCTGAATAATTTGGGGAAAACGTTGGGTGTTAAAAAAAACCTTCATTAGCCCTTCAATTTTCATAGACCACATTTACACCATTTTTTTTTTGGACCCATTGAATAGGACTATAAAATGATAATAATAATAATTGTAATTCCTATTAAATGAGAGTATAAGAAATAATCAATTTTGAAATGCACTGAACTTTTTTTTTAAATCAATAACTTTCAGTGTTGGAAGAAATTAAATGCTTTGTAATAGATTTATTCACCAAGCTTATTTCAGTGCATTATGAGATTGCCATTTTTTGTAAATATTCAATGCTTCATTCCATTTTTGCCTTAGAAGGCATCATAATAAGTAGGTTGCCTTTTTGGAAACAGTCGTGCAAGACCTCCCACAAACCAGCACAAACGAAGCACAAACAAACTAACTTATTTGGGGTCAATTTTGGAGCAGTGGGGGGCTGAGTGACCTCAGAAAATGAGCAATAAATATTATTTTAATATCTTAAAAACCGAAGCAGCACAAACAAATTTTTTTAGGGCACAAAACAGCACAAACGAAGCACAAACAAACAAGAAAATTTTTCGTGAATTTGGAGCATGTGGGGGGCTGAGTGACGTCATCGCCTATAATTCAATGTCTAATATTTTAAAAACCGAAGCAGCACAAACAAAAATATTAACTGCACAAACCAGCACAAACGAAGCACAAACGATTGAGCCTGTTTTGGGTGAATTTGGAGCGTATGGGGGGGCTGAGTGACGTCATCGCCTATAATTCAATGTCTAATATTTAAAAAACCGAAGCAGCACAAACGAAACTTTTACCTGCACAAACCAGCACAAACGAAGCACAAACAAACGAGACTATTTGGGGTGAATTTGGAGTATGTTGGGGGGCTGAGTGAACTCAGAGTGACCTATAAATATTCTTTTAATATCTAAAAAACCAAAGCAGCACAAACCAGCACAAATGAAGCACAAACGATTGAGACTATTTTGCCGACATTTTGCGTTGGGTGGGGGGCCAACTTCACGGAGGTTCAAGCAAGCACTTGTGTTCGTCAGAAATGCCACCTCTGTAGGCAGCTGACTAGGTTTTGGAACAGAGCAAATGAAGGTGCAAATGCAGCCACATCACATCAACATCGACAGATATTATGCAGAAAAACTCAGATGCTTAGTATGTGTGATTTAATGTTTGATTGTGTCCCACTGTTTGCTATGTTTATGCAGTACATCCTCAGTGTCAGTGCACTATACTCAAACATGCAATGACATGGCTGTTTGTTTTTGCCACGAAGGTTGCGTCGCCCTTTACGCCACGATCTGCAAACTCATCTCCAACCAACACATTGCCAGACAAACCCTGCTAATCCACCTGTGTAATCCACCATGTGTGTTTGTTCGTGTGTGAATGTTTAGTCTCGGCATAGGGGATTGATTTAGAAGGGTAAACTCCCTGATCTGAGTCCCCAGTTAATTAAATGTCAATTGGATTGGCCTGCAGACCTGAATACTTCCTGTGCGGTGTCCACTCTTACTCACACACAAATACATGACCTTTCTTGCTGTTTTGCTCACATTGTGGTCTTGAGAACCAAAATATCAATTGGCAGCACCACCATATTTATGCGTGTGTGTGTGTGTTTTCTGGTAAATAATGCAGTGATGGTCGGTTTCTGTTCTTTAGTAATGCAGCTTTACTATGGCTGTGATTATAATGATAATATGACTCTGGCAGAACATACCATGTGACTTCTATATTAGAAGCCATGTGATCACTGGCCTGAGATATATTACATTAACATTTATTCATTTGGCAGACACCCCCTGGAGCATCCTGGTGCATTGTTCAAGGACAAATGGTGGATGATTCACCAGTTTTTGGAGTTTGAACCTACAACCTTTTAGTTAACAACTCTGATCTTCCCTAACATGATGATAGGAGCATTTAGAATCTGATTTTATTAATTACATAACTTTATACATATGCTAATGCTTGTTTAAGCATGCTCGAAAAGCTAAAAACAATTATTTAGTTCTTACACAATAGCTGAGTAGTTACGTAAGAGTAGAGCAGCAGCTGTGTTGTGTGACTATGGAAGCAGGCTGTTTTACCCAGATGTTCCTGTTCTCAAAAGATCCTAAAACAAGAGGTTTAAAAACAGAAAAAAATATGCTTCCTTTGAGTAAAGTTGTTTGTTTATGGAATGTTTGGAAATGACTCTGATTCCAGGTTTTCAGAATTTAAAAAGTTGATTCCAAATAAATGTTTTTGATTTCTTGAAGGGGTCATATGATGTGATTTCAATTTTTCCTTTCTCTTTGGAGTGTCACAAGCTCTTGGTGCATAAAGAAGATCTGTAAAGTTGCAAAGACTAAAATCTCAAATCCAAAGAGATATTCTTTATAAAAGTTAAGACTCGTCCACGCCCTCCTAAAACGGCTAGTTTAAACACACCCCCACATATCTACCTCACTGTGTGGGAAGATTTGCATAACAACGCCCAAACACGCAAAGAAAGAAGGCGTAACTTTTATTCTCGCTGTAGTATTGAAAGCGAAACTACTTTGTTTGGCCTTCCAAAAGAGGACGATATTTGCTTCCTCATGCCTGGAGCTGATCCGTGCTGGTCGCTGAGGGAATACATCAACTTCACGCTGTGGATCGCCGGATCGGCTTTCACCGTGGACGAAGCGGAGTCCAGCCCGGTGTCGGCATATATACATGCCGTTCTCAAGGCCGCCGGCCTCCACTCACTCAAGCCTGCCGTGTGTGATGCATTTTATGGAACACTGTTTCCTGAATCTGCAGAGTAGCATACAATGGGTCTGTGCTCAAAGGCTGTTCTATAAAGTTAGGCAGTTCCAACTTTGCAAGGACAGTCTGGCGTTTTTGACTCACAGCCTGTAAGTACATTTTTTATATTTAAAGAATTTGCCACTGATGATTCAAACGTGAGTAGCGTTTGTTGTTTGTCGTTTCTCCGATCACAAATGCAGACATGGTTTTATGTTTACGCAGCGCGATACGCAACGCAACGCATAAAACAAAGTCATTATAATCAGTAATTATGTCCCCACTGGATGCAACAAATGCCTCGTTTGTAATGGGTTTTATTGGTTTTGTCTAGTCGCTCCGGTTGGGAGACGGCATCACAGTGTGTTAAGGGGTGTAACATTTCCGTCACACGCTTGAGGTATTCGGCCAATCACAACGCACTGGATAGCTGGCCAATCACAGCACACCTCGCTTTTCAGAACTATGAGCTTTGTAAAAATCGACGCGTTTCAGAAAGGTCGGGGCATAGAGGAGAAACAATAATGTACATTATGTGGAAAATAATGTGTTTTTCTCCACTGGATGCAACAAATGCCTCGTTTGTAATGTGTTTTATTGTTTTTGTCTAGTCGCTCCGGTTGGGAGACGGCATCACAGTGCGTTAAGGGGTGTAACATTTCCGTCACACGCTTGAGGTATTCGGCCAATCACAACGCACTGGATAGCTGGCCAATCACAGCACACCTCGCTTTTCAGAACTATGAGCTTTGTAAAAATCGACGCATTTCAGAAAGGTCGGGGCATAGAGGAGAAACAATAGTGTACAGTATGTGGAAAATAATGTGTTTTTTATAACCTTATACCGCATAAATACATTTCATTACAACAAATACACATAATGTTCTTTTTTAGCAACGTCATATGATCCCTTTAAGAAAAATAGGAGGCAATGTGAGATGTTTTTAAAGGAAGAGTTCACACTAAACATTTTAATGTACTCACCCTCAGGCCATCCAAAATGTAGATAAGTCTGTTTCTTTATCGGAACAGATTTGGGGAAATTTAGCATTCCATCACTTGCTCACCAATGGATCCTCTGCAGTGAATGGGTGCCATCAGAATGAGAGTTCAAACAGCTGATAAAAACATCACAATAATCCACACCACTCCAGTCCATCGATTGATGTTTTGTGAAAAGCTGTGTGTTTGTAAGAAACAAATCCATCATTATGGCTAAAATAAGAGTCCTCTATCTGTAACATTGCTTTCTCCAGTGAAAAAATCATGTAGTCTGAATCAGGATAGAAATATGCGCATCTCAAACAGTTCTAAACAAATGTGTTGGTGGATTTTGATGTGAGAGGACAACAGGGGATGGTCTTTTTTTGCTGGAGGAAGTGTTCTTATGGATTATGGAATCATAGTTTTCCAGAAGTAATTGTTTGAAGTAAAATGCCTTAATTCGTAATTCGCAAATAAAGACATTAATTGTTGGACTGGAGTTGTGTGGATTACTTGTGGATTATTGTGATGTTTTTATCAGCTGTTTGGACTCTTATTCACCCATTGACTGTAGAGGACCCATTAGTGCGCAAGTGATTCAATGCAACATTTCTCCAAATCCGTTCAGATGAAAAAAAAAAAACTATTCTAAGTCTTGGCTGGCCTGAGGGTGAGTAAATATTCATCATGTTTATCTCATTTTTGGGCGAACTATTCCATTCAACAATGTAAAAGTCTTATCTACAGTATTATGATTGATATTATGAATCAAAATTGATGATCTTTTGAGTGTATGATTCATTGACTTAAAATATCCCACACTTAGGTGGGCGCCTCCTGCTGTTGTAATGATGTAACCTGCAGTAAGAGTAACTAAATAAATTAGTAAATGAGTCTTGTTGAGCAGAATCAAATGATTTGAGTCCCTGGAATTAATCAGAATCCTAACAGCTAGCTAATAAGTCTCTTCTGGGATGTGTGGTAGTTTGATAATCAAGATAATCTCTTAGTCATTTCACACTGAACATTTGAAGTTGACTCTCGATCCCCAGTGTCTCGAGAAGCATGGAATCAATTCTTTGTTGGAATAAAGAACTCTTGCTGCTCAATGGCTAATCCATATATATTGTAGTGAATGAGTAGTTGCATTTATATATTTCTCAAGGTTATTTTACGATAAGAATGTGACACTGAACCATTATAAGCTTGTAACCGACATACGGCTTTTTCCCACTCACGTTTTTGGGGAAAATGGCAGTTGCTTCGATGTTTCTGAATGAACTTCTTAGGAAAATTTCTACAGTTTTGTATGTGGTAATGTATTTCGATTGTGTACAGAGTGATGGGTTCCTCTGTCTGCTACATCAGAGGAATAATAACAGAAGTAGCCCTACTGGATTAATTTTTTGTGCTGATTTTGTTTTGTTAGTTTTGCTATTTACAGCCTCTTTTAGTCAGTTGTGTACATGTGCCAGAATTGAATTGTTTTCCTTTCAACAAGCTGTTTGTTTTTTTGCTTGGAAGGAAGACAATTTATTGTTCTATTCCTCCTTTAATTCATGGCTACAGAAGTGTCATTAATTATGTGGAGAACAGAGCAGAGTTATACGTTTACTTCTAATGAATCTCTGTCTCAGGGCATTGAAGGTCATGTTCTTTTACCACAGCAACCTGTTTACATCACCTGCTTTCTGCTCACAAATATGAGGCGGCTAGGCAACTTAAATCTGATTCAGGAACCGAGGATGTCTCTGCGTAAGAAAAAGACAGATATACTGTACTTTGTAATGTTCTTTGTTGTTCAGGTATAATGTCAAGTCACTTACATTTTAGACACAACATGGCCAACTGTTTTGTCTACTTTTGCTCCACCAATGGCAATAGTACTGAAGTATGTCTCATCACCACACCAAGCTGTACATGTATTTTATTTTATTTAACTTTAAGTTTATTTGCTACTCTACATAGGTTGTTTTAGCACAGCTTATAAACTAAAGTCTGAAGAAGCCAAACTCAGAAAAAAGAGAACTGATCTTTTTAGAAAAAAATCATACAGTAATCATGAATCAAGATTTTTCTCTTGTTTGCATTTTGATTTGAAAATCCTTACAGTCCTTAGCCAAAGCACTGACAACAGACTCTGAAGAAATAGTAATGCCAGACCTTGAAAATAAAGTGAGAGGGCAACTGAGGAAAGCTGGCAGTGTTGTATAAGTTAGGAAATCTCACCTCTGATGTTTCCAAGGCCAATGAAAGGCAGATATAGTGGTTTGTGTGTGTGTGCGTGTGTGTGTGTGTGTGTTAATAAAGTCTGTAGTGTCTTGCCAAGGTGAGGAATAGCTGAGTCAGCAGACAAGTCCAGAGGACAGAGGTTTATCAATAAAAGATGCACATATTCTCACCCACATATTACTACTGTATAAAGCTACTTGTATACTTTCTAAAGTACATAAATGTACACAAGTATTGTTTAATGTGCATTAGCTAACTCATGTATTAACCATTTTATTCCACAGAGCTGTACTAACACTTAAAACTCTTTGAAAAAGTGTGATATACACCCCCATGTGGTTGCTTTTCTTAATTTGAATGTTGAATTAACACTAAATATTAAT
>NW_015505537.1:696301-697262 GCF_001515645.1 Sinocyclocheilus grahami | reverse complement strand
GGTGCTCAGATCCTGTGCTCTTTATTGCCTTAGAGTCCAGTATGGGGAAGGCATTCATTTCATGGTGGTGAAGCCCAGTAATCTGGCAGCGTGGGAAATCAAGCAAGAAGTAGTGCCTGGCTCCTCCTCCCTGTCCATGTTCTGCCAAAGGAAGGCCAGCTCCACCAATGAGAAGTAAGTACCGTTCTGATGTCACTCACTGCTTATTCCACCAGATCAAGTGGTTTTTTGTCTGTGTATTACTGTATTGTTTTGTATGTTTACCAATTCAGATGCAATGTACTTTTGGATGAATCTCACAAAACCTGTTAACAACACCATATCATAAACTGAATTTTTTTTTATTTGAGTATGTTTTCAGAGAAATTGTTTCCACACCATTTTTTAGTGTTTCATGCAGAAATTAAAAGAAAGAAAAAAAAAAAATTTTTTTTTAAAGAAGGTGATTGTGGCATAATTTTCATAACTAAGCACATTTCACCTCAATTCTCATTACCATATTGCACAATTTTGTTCTCCTTACTGTAAAGTGAAAGCAAATATTTCAATTAAACATTTAAAACAATAAATTATGTACGCTCTTAGCATGCTTGAAATAAACTTTGATAAATGGAAATGATAATAATTGTATAATTACATTACAGTTAAAAAATGACAAGTTCAGTTCAAAATAATGAGAATAATTGTTGAGGGAAAACATGCTTAATTGTCACATGTAGAATAATGTTATTCTATTAGATGTCACATGCAAAATAATGGCACAGAAAATTACATTTAAATTGTATATTATATATAATATATTATATATTTTAAAAATATAGTTTCTGTTATGTATATATATATATATTAGTGCTGTCAAACGATAAATCGCGATTAATCACATCCAAAGTACGTTTTTGTTTACATAATTAATGTATGTGTACTGTGTTTATTTATTATGTATATAAACACACACACATTC
>NW_015505537.1:675139-695198 GCF_001515645.1 Sinocyclocheilus grahami | reverse complement strand
ATTTCCAGCGCATTCGCCTCGTCTCCGACATCTCCTCTGCTTTCTCGGCCATTCAGCGATTCGTCGGCGTCTCCACAGCCCCGCTGTCCTCCTCTGTGCAAATTAGCTCCTCGCAGTCCCTCTCGTCTTCCCGTAGCAGTCACCCTGATGACGGCGGCGCCATTAGCACCACTCTAGGTTAGCTCCCCAGGCAGCGCGAGGAGATGGGTTAGGAGAGAGGAACACCGGAATGGGAATTCTAATAGACGTTTCTGCGATTTATGGGAGTCTGTCCTGATATCCAAAGCATGTAGAAATCTCCCAACGGCATGCGGAGTGAGAAATTTACGACCTGAGTGTCACCCTAAAGCTGTCATCGTCGCCGGTAATTGCTCGGCTCTCGTACTCATGTGGTTTTTATACGGTGGGGAAAATTGGTTCCTGCACTTAAATGCTTCTCTGATTCAGTTGTTGCTGTGAGTCACACGTTGACAGGAGAGATGGAGGGAGAGAAGATGAATAATACGAGAAAAAAGAGATGCTTTATTAGTTTATTCTGATCACACGTTCGGCTGTCGCACAAACGCAGCACCTAGTGAGAAGCAAAGAGAAAAATTGTGTTTTTGCCGCTGAGTAAACAGAGGGGCGACACTCCTTTCCACTCCTTCCCTTCCATTCGGTGGCACATTCCATGAATAAGGTACACTTAGTTGTCCCGGGACTCTTTTTTTAAAGCCTTAGAGGCGTAGATCCCATGTGTTGTTGTTGTGAGATCTAGATATGTTAGATAACATTTGTTACCCTGGAGCACAAAACCAGTCAGAAGTCGCATGGCTATATCTGTAGCAATAGCCAAAAATACTTTGTTTCGGTCAAAATTATCGATTGTTCTTTTATGCCAAAAATCATTAGGATATTAAGTAAAGATCATGTTTCATGAAGATATTTTGTAAATGTCCTACCGTAAATATATTAAAACTTAATTTTTGATTAGTAATATGTATTGCTAAGAACTTCATTTGGACAAATTTAAAGATGATTTTCTCAATATTTAGATTTTTTTGCACCCTCAGATTCCAGATTTTCAAATAGTTGTATCTCTATGGGATGATATTAGACTCAAAATGATTAATAGACGCACGCACAATTATTCATGTACTGCATACATTTTATACATGTATCTTACTAACCACAAACAAATGCCTTTCAATTTGAGTCTGTGGAATTCAGGATTAAATGATTGTGCAGGGATTTGTACAAATACAGACATGTTTGCGAATAAAAATGTTCTGTTCTGCATTAATATATCATAAATTGCTGATGCAAAAAGGATTCTGTGCATATGTGGATCAGGTGACATGCGTGCATTAATTGACGTCTAGTTCGCGTCGATCTTGTTCGGTTCATTTGGATTTTGAGACTTCATTTTCGCAGTTTACAGCATTTCACGACGCTCACACACACAACTACCAACGAACAAGGCCCAGTGCAATTCATTAACGTGTACTCGATTTGAAAAATTTGCAAATGTGCGTCACTACACTGAATGTATATATATATATATATACACCCACATACACACAAACACACATATATATAAATAAATAAGTTTTATATCAATATAAAAATTAATTAATAATAGTGATAATAACATAATTGCACACAATAAGCAAAATAATAAAGTGTGATAATGTTATTATATTTTAAAAATAAAAAGGGAGTGTTACGTACAAATACAGTAATTTTGTAGTAAACTTCAAAATAAAATGCTAATAACTTTTTTTAAATATGAATTTTCATCATTTTCAAAATTAAAATCAGCAAGCTATTATTTTGGCAGGTTGCCGGCAAGTAAGTATATCCCCTTCCGGGTTTAGCGCTGTCGATTGAAGAGCGCAAGTGAATGAAACATCACAGTTTTGCCTTGTGCTTTGAAAAGGTAGCCTAGATTTATGCTTTCAGTTTGAACAGAAATCTTGTACTGTATAGTTACTGTATAAATACTGTACAGTTTGTCGATCTAAAATGGTAATTGTGTATTAACATCTGTCAACCATGTCGATACGCAAATGAGTGGTCTGAACTTACACAGCACATTTTTTATTTTGGCCGCACATACGCACCTGGGGACCACTTATGTGCACCCTTGTATATAGTTATTTTGAAAAAGGGAGTGTTACGTACAAATACAGTAATTTTGTAGTAAACTTCAAAATAAAATGCTAATAACTTTTTTTAAATATGAATTTTCATCATTTTCAAAATTAAAATCAGCAAGCTATTATTTTGGCAGGTTGCCGGCAAGTAAGTATATCCCCTTCCGGGTTTAGCGCTGTCGATTGAAGAGCGCAAGTGAATGAAACATCACAGTTTTGCCTTGTGCTTTGAAAAGGTAGCCTAGATTTATGCTTTCAGTTTGAACAGAAATCTTATACTGTACAGTTTGTCGATCTAAAATGGTAATTGTGTATTAACATCTGTCAACCATGTCGATACGCAAATGAGTGGTCTGAACTTACACAGCACATTTTTTATTTCGGACGCACATACGCACCTGGGGACCACTTATGTGCACCCTTGTATATAGTTATTTTGGGAAGAAATGCGACATGGACATGTTTCCATGAGAATTACTATTTTATGCTCAGTCACAGAATATATGGTGCATCGCTTATAAATTTCACAGCATTTAAAGGTCTTATTGCTTTTTCGTTCTGTGAACTTTTTTCGGTTTGTACAATGAGGTTGGAGTGTGGAAGAGCATTGTAAGAGAAATGATTAGCTCCAGGGCTTCTTAATCTGGGCTCCTATTTCAGTTTCTGCCACTCACTGGCTCTATTTCTTCCTTTGAGGAGAGAAAACTCTTCAGTGTAACAAATTCCACCTGAGTGCTTTTTAATCACTGCACACACTCTTTGATTGATTAGGCCTCGCGAGTCCTCCTCCGTGGATTTCCAGCGCATTCGCCTCGTCTCCGACATCTCCTCTGCTTTCTTGGCCATTCAGCGATTCGTCGGCGTCTCCACAGCCCCGCTGTCCTCCTCTGTGCAAATTAGCTCCTCGCAGTCCCTCTCGTCTTCCCGTAGCAGTCACCCTGATGACGGCGGCGCCATTAGCACCACTCTAGGTTAGCTCCCCAGGCAGCACGAGGAGATGGGTTAGGAGAGAGGAACGCCGGAATGGGAATTCTAATAGACGTTTCTGCGATTTATGGGAGTCTGTCCTGATATCCAAAGCATGTAGAAATCTCCCAACGGCATGCGGAGTGAGAAATTTACGACCCGAGCGTCACCCTAAAGCTGTCATCGTCGCCGGTAATTGCTCGGCTCTCGTACTCATGTGGTTTTTATATGGTGGGGAAAATTGGTTCCTGCACTTAAATGCTTCTCTGATTCAGTTGTTGCTGTGAGTCACACGTTGACAGGAGAGATGGAGGGAGAGAAGATGAATAATACGAGAAAAAAGAGATGCTTTATTAGTTTATTCTGATCACACGTTCGGCTGTCGCACAAACGCAGCACCTAGTGAGAAGCAAAGAGAAAAGTTGTGTTTTTGCCACTGAGTAAACAGAGGGGCGACACTCCTTTCCACTCCTTCCCTTCCATTCGGTGGCACATTCCATGAATAAGGTACACTTAGTTGTCCCGGGACTCTTTTTTTAAAGCCTTAGAGGCGTAGATCCCATGTGTTGTTGTTGTTGTGAGATCTAGATATGTTAGATAACATTTGTTACCCTGGAGCACAAAACCAGTCAGAAGTCGCATGGCTATATCTGTAGCAATAGCCAAAAATACTTTGTTTCGGTCAAAATTATCGATTGTTCTTTTATGCCAAAAATCATTAGGATATTAAGTAAAGATCATGTTTCATGAAGATATTTTGTAAATGTCCTACCGTAAATATATTAAAACTTAATTTTTGATTAGTAATATGTATTGCTAAGAACTTCATTTGGACAAATTTAAAGATGATTTTCTCAATATTTAGATTTTTTTGCACCCTCAGATTCCAGATTTTCAAATAGTTGTATCTCGGCCAAATATGGTCCTATCCTAACAAACCATACATCAATGGAAAGCTTAAATTTACCCTTATGACTGGTTTTGTGGTCCCAGGTCACATATTATGCCATTTTTTTAATATCAAAAGTAGTTAGTTTAAAACATGTAAAATGTCGCAAGAAAGGATTTTGAGTCTTTCACGACTGTTGAATTGAATGTTGTAAAATAATATTTTAATAATTAATTAATTTTAATTTGCACTCTTTTTGTGTGTAAACCTGCTTTTTTTGTGCTTGTTTAATTTTGTTTTTTAATTGTTTTGTTTTAGTGTTTGTCTTTTCTATTTTTTCATCAGGATTTTGTATCAGATTTTAAACTAGATTTAGATTTATGTCCCAAATGTTTGTAATTGTTATAATTTTTTATATTTTTTATAACCATGATGTACCATTTGAAAGTTTGGTGTAAGAAAGATAAAAAAGTTTAAACAAATAAAAAAAATACTTTTATTCAGCAAGGATACATTAAAGTTTTAAATGATTTCTGTTTCAAATAACTTCTGAAAGTTCTTCAGAAACTTTATATTCATCAAAGAATCTTGAAAAAACATATCACGGTTTCCACATAAATATTAGGTAAAATAATATAAAATATAAAAATACTTAAACTGTTTCCAACATTGATAATAATAGGAACCATTTTAATAATTAAGCATCAAATCAGAATGAATTCTGAAGGATCATGTGACACTAAAGTAATAGCTACTGAAAATTCAGCTTTGCCATCACAGGAATAAATCTGTACTCTATTTGTAGAAATGGTCCACTGCATTTAAAGCTCTCCTCTGTGCCTCATGTGGCTTGGATGTTTGCGGCAGGTGACCTTCGGGTCAGGCGTTATCAGTCCAACTGTTAGAACTTGAAGAAATCTGAACAGGGAGAGAGCGAGAGGGAAGTGAGGGATGACAATCTTGCAGAAAGAGGAGAGAAAGACTAACGCTCACCTTATTGATTTACTGCCACACACAAGCAGGCAGAATGTATTTCCCGAGCCATAGCTAATGAAAATATGGGGAAATAAAATTAGAGAGGTCTATGGGTCATTGAGAGCAGAGATAGAGAGAGAGTCGAGCACAGAATAGTAGACTCTCTCATGCTGGGTTGTGGCCTAAATATGATAATGTGAGTAAATGTGATAATGAAAACACAAATACTTTCTCAATCACCTAAAGCAGTAGTTCACTCACTCATGTATTCCAAAGTGATTTTGTGTCTTCCACTGAACACAAAAGACATTTAGCAGAATTTATGAGGTTTTTCAAAGAAAGTGAATGGCAGACACTTTTAAGCTCTAGATATGACAAAAAAGCACCATAATAAGATTGTCAAGCTTTAGAAGACTTGGAATTAGGGCTGTCAATAAATTAAGCATGCATTAAACTGACAGCCCTGCCTGGAAAATAGCACACAAGCCATATGGACTACTTTTAAGATACTTTTATGGCAGTGATTTTTCCACAACTCTTATGCATACACGATTATTTGTGATTTACTATATAAAGATTAAGGATGAGGAATTTAAAGGGGTCATATGACGTTGCTAAAAAAGAACATTATTTTGTGTATTTGGTGTAATGAAATGTGTTTATGTGGTTTAAGGTTCAAAAACACGCTATTTTCCACATACTGTACATTATTGTTTCTCGTCGATTTTTATAAAGCTCATCAGTCTGATAAGCGAGGTGTGCTCTGATTGGCCAGATATCTAGTGCGTTGTGATTGGCTGAATTCCTCAAGCGTTTGACGGAAATGTTACGCCCCTCACCATACTGTGATGCCCTGTCTGGCCGGAGCGACGAGACGAGACAAAACCAATGAAACCTATTACAAACGAGGCATTTGTTGCATCCAGTGGGGACATAATTACTGATTATAATGACTTATACTGTCTTCTTACGCGTTGCGTTGCATCGGGCCGCGTAAACATAAAACCATGTCTGTATTTGTGATCGGAGAAATGACAAACAACAAGCGCTACTCTACACTGCCCAAAACTCGCGTTTGAATCGTCAGTGGCAAATCCTTTAAATATGAAAACGACCTTAAAGGCTGCGAGTCAGCATTATTTGTCAGCATCATAGACTGTATAGGGTCAGCATGCGCACCGAAGGGGAAACAGGGGAACTTAATTCACTGGAACACCGGCATTGTAGGCTACTCTCCCAGGAAACAGTCCTCCGTAAAATGCATTGCACACATCTGAATATTTGGGTTGAAGTGTTCTGGAACAGTGTTGTAAATACAACTTCCACTGATTTCTAGTCGGGTCCTCTTTTGGAAGACCAAACAAAGTAGGAAACACACATCGTCTCCACGACATGGCGGCGGCAGCAACAGCACTACAGCGAGAATCAAAGTTACGCCTTCTTTCTTTGAGTGAACATTTGGGCGGTATTATGCAAATCTTCCCACACTGTGATGTAGACATGTGGGCGAGTTTAAACGAGGTGTTTTAGGAGGGCGTGGACGAGTCTTAACTTTGATAAAGAATATCTCTGTGGGTTTGAGACTTTAGTCTTTGCAACTTTAGGGATCTTATCTATTCACAAACAGCTTGTAACACTCCAAAGAGAAAGGAAAACTTGAAATCGCATCATTTGACCCCTTTAAAAATATTTTTTACTTAAAATTTCTACCCCATAAAATATTTTAGAACTTGACATAACTAGAAACTCTATATTCATTATAATTATTTCCATGGTGTTTTCCAGGTCTATATTTTCATATTATATTTTTAATGTAGGCCTATTTTTTTCTCATATATATTTTTTTTTTCAAGATTGTAACAAGAAGAATAGTGGAGAAATAGAAACTTCTTGATTTTATTGGTGGTTTCGGCTTATTTTAATGTACCTTTTTGGGCTCTTGATATTTTGCTCTTGAATTTTTGTAGTTTTACAGATTTATGTGGTGTTTTTTTTTTAGGGCTGGGCGATATAGATAAAAATGTATCAACGATATATGTTTCATATCGTTCGGTATCAATAATTATCGACATTTTTTATAACCTTTACACATTTTTTTTTTCAAGATTGTAACAAGAAGAATAGTGGAGAAATAGAAACTTCTTGATTTTATTGGTGGTTTCGGCTTATTTTAATGTACCTTTTTGGGCTCTTGATATTTTGCTCTTGAATTTTTGTAGTTTTACAGATTTATGTGGTGTTTTTTTTTAGGGCTGGGTGATATAGATAAAAATGTATCAACGATATATGTTTCATATCGTTCGGTATCAATAATTATCGACATTTTTTATAACCTTTACACATTACTTAGCCTAATACAAAGAGCCAAATCGCCGATCACACAAATTGCATTTAAAAACATATGAGATGCAGTGAAATGAAATAAACCTTCACAAATTCGCGTCGCATTTTCTAAACGTTAAAACTGGTTTAACTTTGCATGACTTTCTTTGCATCTCTTGCATGAGACGAGAGTGCAGCAGTCATATTTGTCTGTCTAAAAATGTGCTGAATATGCGTTCTGTTGGAATGGCTTGGTTTCGGTTTTAACCTAATCAAGATCTTCTACGCACTGAGCTACTATATTTCTCTAATATTTTGAACGAATAATGCAGCAATGGCGCGTCTTGTGGGCTAGACTAACAATGCAACAACGTCACTTACATCATCATCACCGTATCTCACACGCCACTGATGACACTCCCTGATGCACACCTAACATTCGATTGTACCATTTTTGCATTCAAATGCAAATGTTTATTTTAAATTTGACTAATAGAATTTTTTTTTACTCACAATCTCCTCATCACAAGCAGGCACAGCACTCATGTTCGTGTTTGTGTGTGCTGTCTGCGTCACTCAAAGCACGTGCCAATATCGTTCGCTAGGGCTGTGCAATATATCGAAGTTATCGAAATATCACAAATGTACATATCGCAATATGCATATCGCTACAGCTTGCAATATTTGGGGCCATGAACAAAAGACAAAGAAAAATCAATCACTGCTCTTACCTAAATAACTTTTGTAGCTTAAATAAGAATCAGTGCATATTGAATTCAAAGAGTAAATTCTAAGTAGTGTTTTATTTTTCCTTTTTTTATTCAGTTCCTAAACTCATGTTAAAATGATTACACTAATGTTAAAATGAAATTTTTTTGTAATGCTCGAGTAAAACACTACCGTTCACTTTCAGAAGTTGTTGTAGGGGTGCTTTCTTATTAGAATCAGAATCAGAATGAGCTTTATTCACCACTTAAGTATGCGCAAACACAAGGAATTTGTTGTGGTTTTATAGGAACTCTTGGTACATACATACATACATACAAATAACCATATATATATGACACAAGATAGTTAAAGAAGTTCACAGAACTGACTCAGCAACAGCTGAGTAAAACCGTTTCATCTGAGCTTGTGGCACTTTAAAGTCCCCATGAAATCAAAATTAAAGTTTTTTTGGGTGTTAGTATCAATATGTTAGTCTTAAGGTTATCTATAAGGCAGTGTGCTCCAAAACAGTGACAAAATTTGCATTTAGAAGATATAAGCATTCAAAGCTTGCAGTTCGTCACTTCCGCCAAAACGGCTCAACGATTTTTTTTGACGTCACATCGTACTTCAGCTTCTCATCAAACTTTCTGTCCAATCAAATGCTCTCTAGAATCCGAAGCGTCCGCCCCCTACACTATAAAATAAACGCTGAAGCTGCGGATGAAATCGGTCACTTGTCCACAGAATTAGTATTTTCAGTACAGTGAATGGCACGTAGTGCACTATATAGGGGACAGGGAACGATTCAAACAGTGTAAATATGCTTTCCATTGAGGAAATTGGCTATTTTAAAAAGGGGCGGGGCTGCTTGATATGTCCCGTCCTGTCTTCCTGTTTCAATTAAAATGACGCCAACACATAGATTAACGCTGCGTGTTTCTAAGCATTTCAGGGGACCTTTAAGCATTATCGTATCGCATATCAAATATTGCATTATTTAATGAGTTATCGCATATCGCATTTTTATTCAATATCGCACAGCCCTATTGTGCGCTATATCAAACATTTTTTCTATCGTTATCGATGAAGGTGTACCACCGATAAATATCGATACCATTTTATCGCCCAGGCCTAGTTTTTATGCAATATTTTGGAGCTGTTGCTAATCTTGGGTTTATTCTTTTTGTCCATTATTATTCTGAAACTTTGTTTTTCTTTCTTTCTTTCTTTCTTGTTTTTCAGTATAAATCAAGTTCAGCAATCCCTCAAACCTCACAAACAACAAAATAAAATGTAAAGTAACTAAAATAAATAAATAAAGATAGATAGATAGATAGATAGATAGATAGATAGATAGATAGCATTGTTTTGGCATCCATTTAGAATTTTCTTTCTTTTTTCCATTTTTTACTTCCTTTTTCATTCTTGCTTGCTAGTTTCTTCCTTTCACATGTAAGTGCTTAAGCAACTGTGGTAAACTGTGGGGCAGTGAGCTGGTCAGTCTAGGCCACACACCACATGACTAATGCATCACGTTTAATAAAAACTCAATGTATTTATACGCTGAAGGCTACAGTCTGAGGGGCAGAGCACGAGAGAGGAACGAGGTTAATGGGACAGGGGCAACAGGACAGGTGAGTGGCGAGTGATTCCTGCCTCCGTCTGTGTGTGAGTGTCTGAGAGAGAGAAAGACAGAGGTAATGGCTTGTATACCAGAGTGCTCTACTGAAGCATAATGCTGTGGAACGGGTAACCCATGACCCCGCAGAAGTTTACAGCTACATCTCAATGCACACTAGCCAAATGCTTTTAGGCACAAGTCTAAAGCCACTCGTATAGCACGGGGAATTAGTTACACTCTTTTGAAGTTTCTTCTTTTGAGCGTTTGCTGCACAACATGATGTGTGCCATTTCTGGAGAAAAAACACCAGAGAAAAACTTCACCTTTAGCTTTTCAGTCCCGTAACAAATATAAATAAGGCTATATATTATATGCTTTATTTTAAATCGAATATCTTTTGTGTAAATGTTTTTACTAAACGATTTTAACAAATAAAAATGCCAAGTGATGACTTTATGGAGAATTGCAAAAAAGGCTTAGTATCTGGAATCTCACTGTAGAATGATGTATGAAAATTACTCCTTAATGTAGTTTGAAAATAGTAAACAAAAAGTGTAATGAAATGTTTATGGTTTTCATTTAGGTAATTTGATTATCGTTGACCATCTGCCACTGTGCGAGTGATTCTGAATCAAGAGCAGCTCTGCTGTGTGTTTATAAAGTCCATTCATAGTGTTACTCTGGTCATAAATTGCTCTTTTAAACGCTTTACAGCTCTCCAGGGTTAAATCACCAATTGTCCTGGTAGATTTGTGAGCGTGAGCGTGAATAGAAGAGAGATGTAACATTAGGAAAGGCCCTGGGAGAACTAACACTGACTTACAACTTACACTAGTGGTCTGTGTGTGTGTCTGTGAGCTGTGTACCGTTTACTATTTTACTACAAAATAGCTCCACAGAGAACAGTGCACAGTGAGGCTTACAGACACAAATAAAGAATAAATAATCTTACACACGGTAGTATATGCATTCAAAGGCCCAGAGCTCATTCAGACACACACATACTGTATAATAGTGTGCTTAAAGAAGGAGGCTGCGTCCTTGCTTTCATACCTGTTTAATTTAATATACAGTATGCAAAATTTGGATTAGTGTGGTCCCGGTAGTAGGTTGTATCAAAGGTAACTGCAAGGAGTTCAGGACTGTAGTACATTCATATTTATCTCAATAGCAATTTCTTGGCTTACGCAGGAAGTACATTACCAAAATTTTTCAAAAGTTTGGTGTCAGTGTTTTTTTTAAGAAAATTGTGCTGTAATTCAGCCGAGACTTATTAAATTGATCAAAGGTTACAGTATAATATTTGAAATTTTATAAAAGATTTCTACAATTTCTTCTTTTAAACTTTCTATTGATCAAAGAATTCTGAAAACATATCTGTTTCTACAAAAATATGAAGCAGCACAACAGTTTTCAACACTGATTATAATAATAATAAATGTTTCAGCAAATCAGCATATTAGACTGATTTCTGAAGGATCACGTGACACTGAAGACAGGAAGTACATTACCAAAATTTTTCAAAAGTTTGGTGTCAGAGTGTTTTTTTTAAGAAAATTGTGCTGTAATTCAGCCGAGACTTATTAAATTGATCAAAGGTTACAGTATAATATTTGAAATTTTATAAAAGATTTCTACAATTTCTTCTTTTAAACTTTCTATTGATCAAAGAATTCTGAAAACATATCTGTTTCTACAAAAATATGAAGCAGCACAACAGTTTTCAACACTGATTATAATAATAATAATAATAACAACAACAAATGTTTCTTTCATACCAAATGAGCATATACATTTTAATTTGTGTTCATATTTCACAATATTACTGTTGTTACAGTATTTTTAATCAAGTAAATGCAGCCTTGGTGAGCATAAGAGACTTTTTTCAAAAACTTTTTTATTTTATTTGGAAATACCTGCATTTTAGGGCTGCACGATTAATCGAATGCGATTGTCATGCGCATCTTGTCAGTAAAGCCAGTTCTGTGATTAGTAGTAAATCTCCAGCACGTGCTTTCAGATGGAGCAGCGCTTACTACACAGAGCCATAGTTCACTGACAAGCTACACAAAATTGCGTTCATAATCGCAGACGATTTAATCGCACGATTATGAAATCGAAGAAATCGTTTGCGATAATGACAGCTAAATGCTGCTCCATCTGAAAGCATGTGAAAATACCACATTTAATAACATGTTTTTACTCCAAACTCACTTCATAACGTCAGTCGAGTGTTTGAAATAAATCCTTCTGTGAGATGATGTGGCTTCTTACACAGAATATGGCACGCAACATATTTCGTAATATTCTAAGCAGTGATAAAGGTTGTGTCGATTAGCATTGCATTATTATATACTTTATTATAATAAAAATTATAGTAAGACAAACTCAGATAAACCATATATTGTCGTAGTCGTGTGTTTATTAGTCACATTGAATTAATGAAAGCAGTTAAATCTTCTGTTTATTCAGCTGCAATTCTGGGTTTTTGGAGGCGTATTTGGAGAGGCGTATTTGGAGTTTCAGCGCGAGAGCGCCCTCTGGCCTTCGGATGGAGATTTACTGCTGATCACAGAACCGTGCTTCACTGAAAGATACGCATGATAATCGCAGCTTCTGCCTAATCGCGATTTATCGCCTTTGCGATTTAATTTCGATTAATTGTGAAGCCCTACTGCATTTCACCTGAGCTGTAAATTCCATAATCAAATCACATTTAAATCTGTAAACTCTGAAGTAATTATTTTTTAAAGGTAGGGCATTTAGCTAAATGCTGATGCTAGATACACTGAAAAGTATGTAATTTCATATAATCATAAAGTGCATAGTATAGATATGCAGCCTGTTTTCTGGTAATATAATTAGTATTTGTGTCCAGGTGGGGTTACATGTTGTTTTATTCTTAGGCCACGGATGTGCAGGAAAGTGAAAATCCCTGCAGGAGTGTGGCCGCAGATGTGTCATCAGAACTGAAGCTGCTGAGGGGCCTGTTTGTCTTATTTGTGTGTATGCGTGTGATTGCTTTGGGGCTACATGTTAACACAGGTGTGTCTTTTTTTTTTTTTAAATCCTTTATTAAGGACAGAGAAAGAAATACCTCCGGGCCTCCCTCCAGCACCACCTCACTTCTTAACAGCACACAGACACATATACGCAGAACATTAGAGCTGCAAACTTCTGAAGCGCTTCACCTCACTCCGCTAATTTTCTCCTAAAGTGCCTTTTCTTGGATGAACACTAGTAAACAGCGGCTAATTTCTTCGCTGACCCTGAGACTTTGGATTCATACGTGGCTGATTTCAGATGTGAATACCCTGAGGAAAACCTTTAATAGATTACACAAAAAAACTCCCCAACATCCTTTAGCCTCGCACTTGGTTTGGCCAAACTATAGATGGAAGAAAGATAAACTAATTGAGCTTATCAAAGTTTTAGGGTACATTTTTTGATCTTGAAACATCCTAACTAAATATTCTACCAAATAACTTTGATGAGCATAAATGTGTTCATTGTGAAAATTAAATTTATTCAGTTACAATCTATGAACGCGGTTAGAAAATATAGGCCTATGCGACTGAAACAAAACAGATTGATTGGTGATAAACTGGATTATTGTGTATTTAAAACATTACGTTTATTATTGCTATTACAGAAATCTTATCTGCGACTTACAAATATGCATCATATTAAGCTTATTACTTTGTTACATCTGTGTAATGGATAGGATTTTTTTTTCATATGTAATTTTAAAAAATTTAGGCCTTTTTTCATATGGCATCAGTGTTAGATCTCAATAGCATCCATTTCCATTCACGTTCATTGGCATTGCATCAGCATTCTGTAAAACATCTTTTGTGTTTCATGGGAGAAAGGACGTATTGCTAAGTTTAGAATTGCATTGAAGGTAAGTAAATGATGACAATTTACATTTTAAATGGACTGTTCTTTTAATTATATTAATATCTGACAAACCGGAACCCATAGAGTATGCACTTCCAAATGAGAAAGTTAAGTTCATTTTGTTCTGTTCGTGTGCAGAAGGACTTGAACAGGTCTGTGAGTAAGACCTCTCGGCTTAAAATGGGATAAGCAGGATACATATGTAATACAGGAAGAGTAATTTTTAGGAATTATGCTTGAGAGTTTGTTCATGACTCAGGCTTGGGCACACATTTTCCAGCTCTCCAGTAGATTTGTCTCAGGCTTTAGAGCTGGCAAAACTTAGCGGGATTTGTCAAAACAGGAGCCATGGACATGCTGCTTTCAGAAATTGCCCACTGGTCAAATAATTCATATATTACAGGGGTCTTAAACCACCACTCCAATGGAGACGGATTTGTACAGCAACTCAAGTGATTTTATCCTTAAATCTAACCCACGAACCATACGCCGCCTGCATCCCTAATATTGCATTCCATTTGCATGGTTTTCTGTTTTATACTAGTTTACAATAAAGTATGTAAAGTTTAATTTGAACTTATTTAAAATTAAGTAAAAAATATAACTTTTCAAATTAACGTTTGTATACACTGCTCACCGTGGCTGCATTTATTTGATAAAAAATACAGTAAAAACTAATATTGTACTGTAATATGCATTCTATTTTAATATACTTTTATAAGTTCTATAAGTTACAAACAAGACTGCTTCTTTATAGTTGACATCAAAAAAACATTCTGCAATGCCAATGTCAGTCTGACTTCTTTTATCTCCTAATGCACACCACCCAGGTAGTCTGAGACATCCAGTGCCATCCAACAGTGTTAAACACAGTGTGTAAATGGACTTCGGTGTGTCTTAGAAACATACTGTATTATGATCCCATCACTCAAGCTATATTTGGAGGTAGTCAGGGACGGGGTCTTTCTGATGCATCCTGGACAGCACCTGTGTACCCACCCCTTGATGAAATCCAATCGCAAGTAGTCACTGGAGACTGCACATTGAGATCAGGTGTAAACAGTAATTTGTCTCGGCTGACCACTTGTGATCGGATCACCGGAGAGACGGATGTTAACACAAGAAAAAAGCTGTGTGTGTGTTTAAACATAACCTCCCCTTTTCTGTTTTGTATGAAGTTCGTGTTGTTGAATGAGTTTAATGGAGGAGAAATCAGAGCAGGTAAAGGATATTACTCCTGCATCTCTCAAAGTCTCAAAGGGAAAAAAAATAAGAGAAAAAAAAAAGCCAGTCTCTGTCCGCTTGTGAGTTTTTTTTTCTCTTCTTGTTAGACAAGGACTTGCAGATACTGTATGATTACAGATGAGTCTTGTTTTTCTAAAGCATAAACCTGGAAATAACAATTTTAGTGGAAACTTTCTCTCTTTCTCTAGATCAATTTTGTTCTGTTCTTGTTCTACAGTATGTCTGTGTTTCAGGGTTGGACAAAATTTTGAATAAAAAAATGAGCTTCCTTTCAGTTAACAAGTTTGAATTTATAATTGAATTGGCCATGCGTCACAGGAAGATGAATAAGAATTGTAACTCGAATGATGTGAAGAGCAATTTACTGAATTGCGGTTCAAGGAATTTGAACACAAATGATACATTTCATTAGTCAACTCGGGAACAAAAAGGACAAAAATGAACAGCGTATTCTGGCTTCATGTTGTCTTGCTATATATACACCGTATGTGTGTGTATGTTTCATAAAATATAGTATATTAAACCAGACTTCAGTGTCACATGACATTTCTAATTTGATCATTGATTTTCAAATAGTTTACAAATAAATGCTAATTGGTAAAGACGTACCTGTCTTTTAGATTTTTATCAGTCAGATAAAAAATATTGCTTTGTGACTAATCATATAAATCACCCTGGTGCCATCAAGGCTACATTTCTGTTTGCCTGTTATCCTGTGTTTATCCACACGTCTGAAAAGTGGCAGGTCTTTTAATTAGTGTCTTTTTGAAGCCTCATTGTCATGGCAGTCCCTTTGTGCTTTTCTGAGAGAAATGTGGAGGAGAATCAGACTGATTGAACAGGTGCACTCTCATTTCCGTTGCTCGGTTCCTTCCAAATTATTGTTTTGGACTTTCCATGCCTAATATTCGCTGTCTCATTAATTAAACGGCTGCTAGCATCGTAGCCTCATTTGCAGTGCTAGCACATCTAACAGTAGGATGGCCTTGCTCTAGCTTAATTTGGGTTTTACAAACATATTGTAAACTTGAATTTGTGGGACAAATAACAAGAAATTTCAATGATAATATGGTTAATATTGAATGCATGAAATAACACTCTAGTGCTCTTCCTTTGGGTTTAATGATTCAGAGTTCTCTTTGCTTTTCTTTTTCTGCCCTCCTTCTGTCCATCAGCACCAGTCCTTTGCCTGCTCGGATGATCCACTAGTCTGATTAGCTGAGCTTGTGTCCTATTATCGCTTACATGCAAAGGCCAATTTCGTCATGCTTGTTTCTCGATCACACACTGCTACACAGACACCCAGCATCTGCACGCCGTGCCACTTATTCACTTTACATCATCCATAATGAATCACACACTGTTATTTACTCTCTGGATTAATTATCAGTTCGGAGTACTTTATTTACCTGGGCAGGAAAGGCATTAACACGCAGAAAAAGTCTTATTTACACTTAGAGAGTGATGTAAAGCGATAGAGACAATAGACAATTTTTTTTTAAAAACTTGTCTGTGTGAGCCCAGTTTAACCCAGTTTCTGGAGCATTTTTAACATCTGGTCTGATGTTTTGTCCAACCCTGAAACACAGATATACTGTAGGACGATGTGACCAAACATGGCCATGAACTGTCATTGTATGGAAAACAGCTGTAGAAAGATTCTTTTACATTACACGTACAAATTAGACGCGTTCAGGTATTGAACAACATCAGGATAAATAATGGCAGAATTTTCTTTTGAGCTGTTGCTTTCATGTATCATGTAAATCGCTGATTACAGATGATGTGATCAGTAAAGCTGTTGGGCCTGTTGAGCCGCTCATCAAACATCTGCGTCTCATTCAAGAAGACAATTCCGTTGAATTCTTTGGCTCAGAGATCTATTCTTAAAGCCTCCATTAGGCGGCAAATGTTGTTGACTTATAACTGAGACACAAAAGGGTCTTCCTCAAGGGGACGCTTATGGGCTCAGAAAGACAAATCCTCCATTGGGCAACATTCAAATCGTGCACTGTTTTTTATGTTATTAGAGACTGTGCTTAAAAAGTATTATGGTTGGGTGCGATTTTTATTTTGTATTTTTTCAAATCATGTAACTGATGTACAAATGGAATTCTGCTTGTACAATTTCTGCAAAATGATCATTTAAAAAAAAAATTTATTCATATTTAGAAACAACTGATTTTGTTCTCCTGGCCGGTGCTGAGAAGAGGTACCACGTTAATGTTTTCCTCTGAAAGTGGTCAGGACAATAATTTAAGGCTTATATATGTACTACTTCCTGTTCCTGTCTCACACTGCCTGCCTAGCTCATAGTCGTAGTTCACATGTAAGCAAACTGACAAACATACTTCCTTATTCAGCCCATGCCATCTGATTTTGATGATTTCGTTTGTTAAAATATAGCAGAATAACTCTGGATGATGGCAGGAATCAAGCCGTTTTGGGCTGTAATTAGCATCAATGTGCCAGTAGAGCGGATGAGATGCGGATGGGTCTTCATGCATGAAATTAGCAAGTGTTAGCAGCCCCTGTCATCAGGAGGCATTAAACATTAGCCTCAGTGGTGGCAGCCCTCCTCATCAGGAAGCATAAGACATTAGCCTTACCGCTAACTGCCAAACTCATTAGAAAATATGAGATGAGTAGCCACTGCCTTAGCAGCTCATGGTTAAACAATAGTCCCTGGCCTCCCATGTCACAGCTATTTTTAAGTTCGTTGTCTCTACTGATAAGTATGAAACTTATTTTAGTACCAGAGGGGCCGGCTAGTCCAGTCCAGACTATTTGGACAAATGTAAAAAAACAACATGGAATTTTATTGAAAGACTATTGATAAATTCACATTTACAACACACTTATTAAACAAATAACTATACACACACACACACACGCACACACACACCACTGTTCAAAATTTAATTACAAATCAATTTAGTTATAAATTAAAAGTATTATATACGATTATATTTAAATTATATTTATTATTTATAACTATTTTAAATAAATTAAGTTTAATTTGAACATAATTCAAATGATTTATTTATTTTTTTGCCTTTATTTTAAGTGTTGATGGGACAGTATTTAGACAGGAAGAGAAGTTGGAGAGAGAGAGGGGGGCAGGATCGGGAAATGTCCACGAGCCGGGACTCGAACACGGGATGCCCGAAGTGCAACAGCGCTACATGTCGCCACACTGCCCACGAGGCTATCGACACAGACAATTAAAATGTATTTATAAAAATATTATAATAAATCCTGTCTGTTCAAATAAAGTTTTTGTATCTACAAAATCCTGTTCAAAAGTTTAGAGTTTGTAGGTTTTTTCTATGTTTTTTGTAATTTCTGAAGAGCGCATTTATTTGAACAAAAATACAGTAAAACTAATATTGTAAAATATTATTACAATTTAAAATATCTTTTCAAAACAGTACAAACTTTTTTTTGCAGTGCCTATTTTAGAAAAATATATAATATTTTATATGTATATATGTATGTATGTACAGTATACATACTTTATTTTTTTCTTAAATAGGCACTGCAATTAAAAAAAATACTTTTTTATTTTTGTTATATTTATATTTAATTTTATGCAAATGAAAACAAGCTTGATGGACAGAATTGAGTAATTCAGTGGTTATTACTGTACCTTGATACCAGCCAGCAAAACATTGAAAAAACATTTTCTCAAAGCCTTGTATTCATTTATGTAAAATTAAATGTTGTGGAGATTTTAATATGCACATACATAGTGACTTAAGGCTACGCCAAAGGCACTTTATTCTTTTATCTGTTTTATAGTTTCTTTTTGACAGCTGTAGCCATTTAACATGTTGAAACTAAAAAAACTCAAATGACCGCGTAGCTGTCTGTCTGCACCCTGCTGTCATTACTAGTAAATGCAGAGAGCATTAGACCCACTTAACTGCATGGGCCTAGAGGCTGTTTGCTAATCACTAATGGCAAAATGCAGATCACCGAGCCAATAAGTGTCATTTAATGTACAAGGGAACCAATGGCTACACAGTCAAAACCGCACTATTGATTATTGATTACACTTACACATTTGCAGTGCCGTTGGCACACATTAGCCATGGCCTAAATTTATTCATCTCAGGGTCAGTAGATTTTTGTCCGTAATGGTGTTGAAAGCAGCAGGTGGAAGCAGCACTGAACGTGAAGAGTACTGATAGCTAGAGAGCTGTGCTGGAAATAACGCTAATGTGTTTTTATACAGTTAACAAGGTCAATTGACCCCTTCGGTAGCGAGTCTAAGCCATAGACCCAGTGTGTGTGTGACAGGAGGAGAGATAAGCTGACAATTTGCATATGAGTGGACGAATCCAGGCCAAAGCGGAGAGTGAGGTGAAGTGGATGCACATCCTCAAAATCCATTCAGCGTGACATTTAAAAGAGTTGTAAATGTCTAAATTCTTTTGTACCTAATTTATTTCAGTTCCCTTTAATTTTGTTGTGTTTATCTGAACGGCATATTTCTCACTGGCCTCGGGCTTGGCATTTATGTGACTGTCAGTTGTGTAATGCAGAATTCTACTAAACAATTGTGTTGTGCAATACTTCTTTATAAAATGCTTTTGTCTGTTGCATCATCTGGCCATGAACTTAGTGTAAACACAAGGTTATACACCCACTCCCACACATGCATGTGCCGTGCTCTCACGTCTAATATTGCGGCACTTCATTGATGTATGTATATGTTTATTTGCAGAGCTCTTGTTATAGTACAGACTACTCATTATTTAGTGTTCAAAGCTATAGCATACACTGTAAAAAATGATCGTAATTTTAACAGTAAAAGTCCTACACTAAAAACCTGTTTATTAGTTAACTGCCAGTTCCCTCAAGGCCAATTCACACTGAACCAACAAACGGCTACAGACACGTTCTTTAGGTTTTGTCGGTTCAGTACCCTTGTCACTGTCTATTGGTCGTCACTTGATTTTGCCATTTGAACATGTTGAATCAGATCTTGGAATGTTTGAGAAGTGACATACTGTACTTGGATCCAGAGGCGGACTTACCCATTAAGCAACGGTAGGCGACTGCCTTGGGCCCTCAAAAGCCAAGGGCCCCCTAAAATGCTTTTCATATACAAGATGCGCATTAAGTGCTGACATGAGAATGGTTGCTTTTTACAGTGTTTATCACCACGACAACGTCTGCGTGTCCGAGTTGAACACACTTCTCGTGTATCCTGCTAGTAGCAAATGAAAATATCTTGCATCTGATGCTGTAATTAAATATTGCACAACAGTGCATATTATATGTTTATTG
>NW_015505537.1:632181-674557 GCF_001515645.1 Sinocyclocheilus grahami | reverse complement strand
GTGTGCAAATATATAGGGCCCGATTCCTATATTTTGCCTGGGGCCAAAAATATTGCCTGGGGCCCCCAAATCACTAAATCCGCCCCTGCTTGGATTGGCTGTCGGCATTGGTCTGTGTTTGTCAGTGCAGTGTGAGTTGGCCTTTATATACGGTGTAAACAGTAAATATGGTGAAAAAATGTAATAGATCTAATGGTACTGTAAATTAACATTTCTGGAATTCTCTGTGTGACATTTAATGGTTTTGAATTGAAATGCATTTTTTTTTTAAATATTCTTTTCCGTTATGTACACTTTTATTTAACATTTATGTAACATATGTATTTATGTTACATAAATAAATGTTTATTGCATTATTTTAGTGTCATGCGTGTTACCTTGATGGTGTTTTGTATTTGCGTGTATGTCATTGCATACATTGATTTTAGTAATTTGATAAGCTGAGGTCATTTCAGTTAATGCTGATACATACAGTTTCTTAAACTCCTGTAAAATTAATGTCAGTCTTCAAAACTTAAAATGTTTCTACCATATTTTTTTACGGTAAAGTTGTGGAAACTGCATGTGCAGAAGCAGAGCGGTTAGGCTTACTACTGCTGCTGGTGTTCTGATGGACTGTGTTGAAATATCTCTTCACGTTGATCTGCGGCTTGATGAAAAGTAATTTGTTTGGCCTCAGGGGTGAGTGTACAGCCTGACGTGTTTGTGGAGTTAAAAATGCCTCAGCTGTGCTAGAAGAGGCCTCATATCTAATGGGATTGAGTCTGACACCCTCCTTTCTCTCTCCTTTCTTTCTACAAATGCTCTCCTTTCCTTCTGCCTTTTTAAAATTGTACACATTATCATTAACATTAAGTGTCATGAACAATACTTTTGCAGAATTCTTGTATTCATCTTGTAATTATTGTTAATTGTGATGTTTTAATGTGTTACTGATATTACTGAAATAATAATTTCTTATTATTTAAGGTGTTATTTTGTATTATTGTATTTTCTATCTATCTATCTATCTATCTATCTATCTATCTATCTATCTATCTATCTATCTATCTAACATGGAGTTTAATTGCTTTGAAATGCATATGTTTAAACAGTTGAAGTCAAACAACAACGGCTGCCTATTTGTACAAACAATGTGCATGCTTTATAGATAATTTAGCAAGGCATTCTTGTTCATTGTGCTTGTGTCTGAACATCTGTTTCATGTGCTTGTGGGCATGTTGCCTCATTTTCAAATAATTTATTACTTTTCCTTTATCTTCATAAGGTTGCTTTAAACTAGGTTGTTTCTAATTTAATCTCCGCTTGCGTAACCCAGCTCGTAATATGTTTAGCTTCGTATGAAGTGTGGATAGGTGCAGGGCTATTGATATTGTCGCAAAACACTCAATTGTGGTGAATTCATTCAGCTAAAAATCCAAACTGTTCAGCAAATGGTTATTAGTGCTCTGTGGTCTGTTTGGGAGCAGATGAACAGCGTTGTGGTTTGGAGTAATGTGCTCACTGCATCTGCGGTTTGGCTTGTGCTGCCGATGACAAGCCAGGGATCAAGATCTTTTTTTTCCATTCTTTTTTCATTAAAAGTGCTGGCCTCAAAGTAACTCCAAGTTTAATCGATACCCATTTACCCACTGCGAGGGCTATGTGTTCCCAGAGAGGAATATGGGCAAATGTTGTCCCTTTAGGGGCATTATGGGAAAACAAGCATTCTGTGTTCCTCTCTTGCTCCATATACATCAGCGTAAATCAACCCGCAAAACACACTTACACAATCACACACCCACACACATGTCTGTATGGTAAGATACACTACATAATGCACAACTGCACAAGCCACTCCTTTGCTCTCTTGAAGTCAGCATGGTTAAGTAAACACACTCAAACACATTTGATTTATGCAAACTTTGGTGGGTTTTCTACAAAGTCATAAAAAGATAAAAATAACTATTTTAAATGCATATATAAATAGACACGGAGTGAGGCAGATTTCACTTTAAATTTCACAGTTTCATTTAGATGATTCATAAAAAAAAAAAAATCTGCTTCACAAATGATTCAAAAATTCAAATCCCTTCGCTATGTATTGCTTTTGACTCTTATGTAAATGTGTATGTTTTTGTTGTATTTAGTATAAATCTACTACTGTAGTTGACATTTTATTCTATCACCCTAACTGAGACCTTTGTTCACTTGAAATTGTTGTTTAAATTGAATTTAAATAAGTTAAATGATTAGAGAGTTTTTTTTTCAAGCCATATTGTCTTTTTTAGTAACTTTAGTGTAGTTGGCTATGTTTTGTTTTTAGCTTGCAGCATCCTTAAGAGCATCTTGACGGACGTATCCCAGTGGTAACATTTCTTTTTCTAATCTGTTATTTGTCACTGCCGTACCTTTTATTATAATTATCTTAAGTACTGTTAAATTACTTTTATCTTTTGGCAACACTTAGGTTTTTTTTATTGTAATGATAACTTATTTCCCTGTGATTGGTTGTCCCACTGCATTTAGCAGTCCTTTTTTATGATGTAATTTCCTCGTTCTCCTTCTCCTCATCCATTCCCACAATCCCATACACACACACACACCAATAACATCAAACCTTGAACATCCAGTCTCCGAACACTTAAAAGATCAGACCCTCCAGTCATTCCCAGAAGCCTCTGCAGGAACGTGTGCTTTTAACCAACGCCAAACTTTTCCATCCTCGCTGACCCCAATTTAACTGCATCTCAGTTTGTGCTTAAATGAGTCGATTCATTTGATTTTAAGAGCCGGATCAGAGACATACGGCTGTCGGCCTTCCTCAACCTCACTCCACCCGTCTATTCTCTTTTCTGGACCGTTGGGTGTGGTTTGTGTACAGGTGAATTCAGTAAATGGCTTCTATGTGGCTGGATAAGAATTTCAAATCCTCATAAGAGATTAAAAATGTGTTTTTATTTGCTACATGTCTGCCCAAACACAGCACTTACACTAAAAGCAACTAATCCAATTCCGCTGGACCACATGTCCTCAAACAGGCCAGGGTAAGGTGCTTTCACACTTCTTTGGGACTGCCAATTTTTACTTTCTTGTTTTCTGCATCCCTCTGTCTCTCTTTTTCTCATTTTCTTTCTGTCTCTCACAAACAGACATTGAACCCAGCACTGGCCAGAGACTCGAGAATTGTCAGATTTGGCAGGTGTGTGTGCTGTGGGTACAGAGTGGTCAAGACGTCTGTGTGTGATGGAGCAGGACAGGAAAGTGATGGGGTTGTTGAGTGTGTATATCCGGTGGGGGTGTGTGTGGGTAGTCCAGTGACAGGCGACCAGATACCTGGCCTAATTCAGTCACTTTGATCGGAGCACTTGCATGCTTTACTCCCTAAATATCCAGCCTGATTTTTCCAGAGCCGCATCCTTTCTGACCCTGCGCGCGACTTATTTTCAACCCCTGCTGGGCGTCTGCTGGGAAGATCAAACGTCTGAACCCCAGTGGCCCTCCTGGACTCGAGGGAAAGACGGCATGATGTTTAAATGTAATGCAACATTAAAATGCACTCAGATTCATCCACAGTACCACAGAAAGTGCACAGTGGTTTCTTATCATTGAACTCTTTAAAAAAAAATTTTTTTAAGGAAGTTAAGTGGTGGTGATGTTGAAGTCATGTGACCATTGTGTTGTTCGTTTATAGCCCAACTTTAGCTTTTTACTTCTGTCTGTTGTATTTAGGCTTTAAAATTGTCTACATTTGTGAAAATTATCTTGATATACAAAAAGTGTTAGAATTAAACTTTTGTTGGTCAAAAGCCAATGGAAGAATCTTATTGGCTTTTTGATGACAAAAATATGTATTTTCTGCAACTCTCTATATAGGTTACTAAGCTAGTATCTTGATACTCTGAAATCGTAGTGAAAAATAAATATACTGAAATATATTTGAAATACATTTATTTCATGCTAACTATATTTATATATTTATATATTCATGTACTTAATAAAAATACCATGAAATTGTACTGTTAGTATACTAAACTAGTATACTTAAAGTCTGCTAAATTGGAACAGCTAATTTTGTCCTTAATGTATTTTAATAGTGACATTAAAACATTTTGGGCTAAATATTAAGAAATGTGCATTGTACACAAGTATTACTCCAAATAATGTTTAATTCTGTCAGGACCACTATCGTCAAAATGATAGATACTTAGCATAAAGTTTGGTTTAACGGTATGGTTCTGTTCTGGGCAAAAACCTCCCTGCCCATCCATGCAGCCTGTCATGAACGAGCAGGGAGAGCAGCAATAATAACCCCCCCAGGGTTAACAGAACAGAACAAGGCAGATATCATTAATGTACTTAATGATATTTAAGTGTAACACTTTATTCAAGATAAAGGAGTATGATTAGCAAGGAATATCAGAAAGCCAAGTCCTGACTGTAGTGAAATGTGGAGCTGGGGATGGAGTAGGGTAATTTGCTCCAGAGCAAGCTGAAAAGCTGCTGAATAATACTGACTAGAGCTTATATAGGAATGCCGCGATAGGTGTCGTATTCCTATAGGTAGATGTGATCAGCTGAGAATCAGCTGATGCAAGCTTGACTCACGTGACCTGCCAGAACTAACGCTAACGCTTAATTTATACTATTTATGTTAATAGATTTGAAATATACTTAGTATTACTTTTTTGCTAGGATATTCATAAAATATACACAACAGGATCTAGGCTAAATTTGGTGAAATAGTATGTTTTAAATTATATTTAATAATTTTTATTAATGAAGTATATTTCTAATCAAAATTTCTCTCCTTTCACCATCTTAGATTAATTTTGTCGCTAAACTGGTTGCAATGCATTTTGGGATTGCCATCTCCGCATGCTTTAGGATACTTCAGAAGGTATTTTAGGAGGCAGCATGTTTCTGCATTCCATTTTGGAATGACCTTTGCTTCGGGAAGTGCTGAGTTATTGTCTTTGTGCAGGTGCTCGAATGTTGATGCTTCTGAACTGAACATTTTTGGATTATTAATACCTACAGTATGTGGTGGTTAGAAAGTTGAGTTTTAAAGTGTATATGAATTTACAGAGTGTAATTTATGATTAATAGCAGTCAAATGCTGAAAGTGTAAGATGTTATTTTCTCTAAATGAAAAAAAAATATGTATTTGCTTAAGGATCCCATTCCTTAATGTATATAGGCAGTGTGCATCGTAACCACATTTTTTTTTCTTTAGACTTTATGTGTGTCATATTGGAATTTTCACAATATCAAAAAAACATATTCATATTGGAATCGTTTTTTTTTTTTTTTTTTTTTTTCAGTCAGATGGTGTTTACATCCAGCCAGCTGAGTGCAGTCATAGCTTAATATTCTCTACGTGGGAGGGAAAATCCCTCTTATACTGTGAGGAATTCCTGCATTTGTGTATTTTTTAGGTTTCTCTTTCTTATTGTCTTTACATATAATCAAAACTAAATCTATGTTAAATGATAAAAATCCCCAGAAATAATAGTATTTTATCTGTTGCTTCAAGAAGTAGGTGGTTAAAGAGATTTTGTGCCTGTTATATAGCAGCACCGTCCCCAGAGAGTCAAAGATAGCTGGTATTTTTACCATCCACACAGAGGAAAACAGATTGAAGTCCCAGTGGTTCTGGAAGGTCCAAATCAGGTTTGGACTGGCTTTCTGTCTCTCATAGCTACCCATGACATCCTTTTTGACACCAGCCTCCGACATCTGAGAGGAGAAGGGAGATAATCATATATATGCTTTTCAGTTGGAAACCTCAGAATGTTCAAAACAGGATGAACCTTTATGGAACCCTCTGATGATATTCAATACAAAAAAAGGAATTATTCCTCAAAATCAAGGATTTGTTTTAATTGTATTTTTCTATAAGCTACAGTGTGTGTGTATTATTGAATGTGGATGTTGTGAGTTATTGCACTAAGGTTATGTGTGTTTCCATTTATATGTGTCTGAGATTTTAAATGCAGTTGGATTTATGCAGTGTGTGTGTGTGAGTTTGATATAAATAAGGGGTATTCTAGGACAGAAACAGATGTTATGAAACATTCTTGTGGGGCTACCATGGTACTGTAATGATGTCAGACGGTAATGTCATGGTACATAAATATGTATACTACCCTTCAGAAGTTTGGGTTCAGTAAGATTTTTGAATGTTTTTAAAATTTCAATTAAATGTAGAGTGTACAATTTAAAATAATTATTTTAATTTATTTATATCTTAAAATTGAATTTATTCCTGTGATTGCATAGCTGAATTTTCAGCATCATTACTCCAGTCAGTGTCACACAATGGTTCAGAAATCATTCTTATATGCTGATTTGGTGCTCAAGAAATATTTTTTATCATTATCAATGTTGAAAACAGTTGTGCTGCTCAATATTTTTTGATACTTTTTTAAGGATTCATTGACTAGAACGTTTAAAAAAGAACATCTATTCGAAATATTTTTGTAACATTAAAAGTCATGCTATAAAAGTCATTTCTTTAAAAAAATAATGTTTTACTTTGGTACTAAACAAAAAACATGGAATTACTATGTCCCAAAACAGAAGCATATTTTACTATGCTATAACATCTGACTCTGTTACTGTACAATGATACTGCCACAGGGTGTTAACACAGAAATAAAGGTTCTGTACCATGGTATTCTCTAAAGTACATTAGAGTACCATAGAAATTTTTATTGTACACATAGAAAAAATATTACCACCATGGTAAATGAGCACCTGATACTATCACTCTACCACAGTACAAGAGTAGTACTTTTTTTTTTTATAAGGGTTTAACTATATGAAGATTGGCAATTCCTTAATAAGAAACGTCGCATGGACACACACACACACACACACACACACTCACACACATCATCATCATGTCATTAGTTATCAGCATGGAGAAGCTAATTAGGGAGATAAATCAGTTCTTTGCATTGATAATTTGGAAGAACTCTACGTACCCCAGTCATAGTCGACATACAGAAGGGAATTTCAAGAAGAAACAATGAAAGATACAGTAAACTTTCCCACACGGCTGGTCAAGTTCACCTTGTACCGAGAGCTATTCTTCTGTAACCGCTCTCATAAACTACGTGAAGGGAGGGCTATAGCTCCACCTCCCAAAAAATCTATATATTATTATAAAAAAAAAAAAGATTGAAAGAGGGAGAGCAAGTGTGTAGGGCCAAAGATGTATTTTCTGGTGTCCTGTTAAAGCGAGGGCCGCTGGAGTGTGGAGAGGATTGCAGATTGGACAGTACATTCACACAGGAGATGAGTTTGCCATTCCTCTTTTATATCTGCCTTCACAACTCACAGCTTGACTCCGTCTTGTGCCAAAAAGGCATTTTCCTTTCTGCTGAAAGCCTATATCTATTCCTCTTTCTTTCAGCAGAAATATGGATTTAGGAGGGTTAGCAGAGGACATCAACTAAAATATCACACTTGCAGCCCATTAGCCGATCAATTGCGGTTTACGTGTGTTTTCAGTTAAAAGCCCTGGCTAAATATAGTGCGTCTGTGCTTCCCTAACAAGCCACAGGTGACTTTGTATTATATTAGTTGCAGATGCTTGGAGAGACTGAAATTGAATAAGTAATATTTGGTAATTGAGCTGTTTTTGTACAGAAGAGAGTAAGTCCCAGTTTCAATTTACAAATTATATTTTATTGGGTTAGTTTTAGAGGACTGAAATGTCTTGTCATCAATTTGCAGCTTTAACAATTACAAGCTGCAAAGTGCAGAAGAAAAGGAAACTAACAAGGTTATAATTTTTTTAATGAAATCGTCAATTTCTTTTGCTTTGTTTTGCCAAATCAGAGCAAAATGTATAAACAGAAATAGTGCAAACATAGTAATCAAGTAGTGTTTAAAAAGACTGAATAATATTACTAATAATACCATTTATTTTATTTTATTATTGACTATTTTTACAGTCAAACACAGATTTTCAGGACTGAACACAAGGTTTCATTCATTCATTCATGCATTCATTCATTTGCCTGTATCTGCTAGGCATCATCTATCCCATAATACAGATTTGTACTGTATATGCAAAGTTTAGTGAGTTTTCATAATCATAAAAAATATAAATTCAAATAAAATTAAATGCTGAGAAAAATAAATGAATACAATTATAGAATTGTATTCTTTTTTGGGGTGAAATAGTCCTTAAATAACCAGCTAAATTAAATTCTAAGTATAAATTATGAAGATAATTGAAAAATAAAACTAAGCTATTTATTGCAATAATAAATGCATATAATAATAGATATGAAGGTTAAGGCAGATCTCTCTCTCTCTGCACTGTTCTCATTCTCTATCGATCACTTCTGTCCTTGTGCAGACAGACCCATCCTAAATGGCTTATATCCTGCAAACAACGCCAAGAAAAATATTCACACATTCCTTGTCACTTGTGTGTCTTTGTTAGTGAGACTATCTGTGTGTGTGCTTGAATGTGTTTCCTAACCACTGGACAGCCCTTTAGATCTGTTTTGCCATTAACTTTGACTCAGGCACTGATGAGGACAGTCCCAGCGGGGCCTTAACCTTGACCTTTTGGGTCATTTCAGAGTGTGAGAGTTTGAGCTATGTGTGTGTGTGTGTGTGTGCAGATTCTGTTGATTTTGCTTGTTCTCTCTTTCTGCCTGAAAGAGGACAGGTTGTTAGATCAGAGGCTGTGCAAAAAGAGCTGTCGCTGAAACACAGACCTTGATAGGTCAGAGGAAGTTAGTGGTTGTTTTGAAGGATTTAAAGAATGTGATTTATTGTCATCAGTTACTAAGGCTTATGTTGTTGTTTTAAACCATGTGACATTCTTTTGTAGAACACAAAAGGAGATGTTTGGTGGAATGTTCGTGCCGCTCTTTTTCATACATTAAAATATGGCAGTAACCAGCAAGACAAAAAACACAAAGTACCATGAGGGTGACTAAATGATGGCAGAATTTTTAACTGTGCCTTTAAATCACTGCCTCAAACACAGAGAGCGTTTGTGACAGACGGTGAGTGGGCCTTGATGCCTGTTGACCCTGCTTGTGCTTTTTGGGTTTGCTTGTTTGTTCCTCAGACAGTCCTTGTATGTGCCGCATGTGTGTGTAATTTTGCCTTTGTTTTGATCCTCTTGTTGTATGCGGTGGCGTGCAAACAAGTGTGACAGCCACTTGAAATCACAGAATGACAGAGTACATACATTACTCATTGTGTGTGTGCGTGTGTGATGAGATGCAGGCGTGTTTTTTGGACAGGAAGTCCTCTCCTCTCGAAAGGTCAGCGGTCACCCATCAGAGCCCAATAAAGAATGCAGATGAGGAGAGGGGGATGAAAAGAGAGGAGGAAAAACACTAGCCCAGCCAAAAACACAGAAAACAAGCGCCAGTGCCGGAGGCCACAGCGGTCAAGAGCAGCACAGAGGGGGCAGAGCGACTCTCACAGCGCACGAGTGCATTAAATAAGCCAGAACACACACACGCAAACAAACAAACCTGCTGGTAAAACACACACTGATTTATCTCTCTCTTTTGCCTCTGGAAACCTTTACATCGTATCTATGCTAGTTTCCATTCTGCTCACACAGAACAATGGTTTGGATTATTTACATTTATTCATTTAGTGGACGTTTTTGTCCAAAATGACTTAATGAGGAAAATCACAGGCAATTTGTCATCAGAAATTGTGGATCCATTTAGTTGATGCATTTTTGTAATTATATGCTGTAAATTATATAAAAGCAGGTCTAGTAGTACTGTATATGTTTTGCTCATATTATACACTACTTTTCAAAATGTTTTAGGGTCAGTAAGATTTTTGAATGTTTCTGAAAAAAATCTTCAATGCTTGCCAAAACAGTAATATTGTAAAATGTTATTACAATTTAACATACCATTTTATTTTATTTTTTAGGGGTCATATGATGCGATTTAAATTTTTACAAGCTCTTGGTGCATAAAGAAGATCTGTAAAGTTGCAAAGACTAAAGTCTCAAATCCAAAGAGATATTCTTTATAAAAGTTAAGAGTCAACCACGCCCCCCTAAAACAGCTCGTTCTAACACGCCCCCACATGTCTACGTCACGATGTGGGAATATTTGCATAACGCCGCCCAAATGTTCACGCAAAGAAAGAAGGCGTAACTTTTATTCTCGCTGTAATATTGTTGTTGCCGCCGCCATGTCGTGAAGGCGCTGTGTTTTGTTGTGAAAGCGAAACTCCTTTGTTTGGTCTTCCAAAAGAGGATGATCCCCGCTTCGTCATGCCTGGAGCTGATCCGTGCTGGTCACTGAGGAAATACATCAACTTCACGCTGTGGATCGCCAGATCGGCTTTCACCGTGGATGAAGCAGAGTCCAGCCCGGGGTCGTCACATGTGGTTGCCGCAAGCCCGCCGGCCGCTCCTTCGTCGATTCCGCCGGTCGCGCCGTTGTCAAGCCGCCGTGTGTGACGCTGTTTCGTTGTGAAAGTGAAACTACTTTGTTTGGCCTTCCAAAAGAGGACACGACTAGAAATCAGTGGTTAAGTTGTATTTACAACACTGTTCCAGAACAATATATATATATATATATATATATATATATATATATATGTATATATCTCTTTAAATGATAATGAGCTACTGCTCGCCCCACCCCTTCCAGTGCCAGAAACCCAACTAAATGCAAAAAAGCTAGTAAAGTTACAATTTAATCCAATGTCCCCTTTAAATACAGTGGCTCCCAACAGGTATATGGAGCATTGGCATTTATTTTAACAAAAGATAGCACAAGCTAACTTTTTTCATTAAACAATGGTGCTAGGTTTTAAATGATAAATAGAAAAGCATATACGACTGTGGTTAATGCAGTAACCTACACCTGTGAACGGTCTTCATACCTCCACTAAAAATCACACTGAGACCAGTTAAAGGTTTGATATTTTAATATCTTATGGAAATGCTCAAAGGTTTAAAAGAACAAAGTTCATGCTTATAGTTAAAAAGCAACTACAAAAATCAGTAATTTGTAGTGTGAAAGGTCATTTTGTTTTCTGTGAAGGTGACTGCTCTGGTTTGACTGTGGTTTCCCGCAGCGCTGGACTGGACAGAACGGAGCTGTTGATCAGTTAGTCACACCCGCTGATTAGAGGCGACGCAGACTACCTGGTTTCCAAGGTGATGATTGACTGGTCATACTAAAGGCAAGCGGGAAGGTAATATGGATCGAGGAGGAGGATGGGGTGCATCATGGGAAGTTTAGCTGACAAGGCAGGTCAGCATGACAGGGCGCGTGTTAGAGAAGAGAGAAAATGACAGTGGAAGTGTGACAGCTCCGTTTCCTCCTTCATGCTCGGCCGACCTGTGATCTGGCCACGACCTGTCGCACCACGCTGCTGATTGTTTGATGGCTGTTGAATGCTTTACCCACCTGAGTGTGTGTATATCTTAAAACTGTGTTCAGCTCTCACAGGGAGAGAGAGAGAGAGAGAGAGAGAGAGAGAGAGAGAGAGAGAGAGAGAGAGAGAGAGAGAGCTGTTTTATCTTAAAACTGTGTTCAGCTCTCACAGGGAGAGAGAGAGAGAGAGAGAGAGAGAGAGAGAGAGAGAGAGAGAGAGAGAGAGAGAGTGAACTGTTGTTTACCTCTGCAATACCTTATCCATGAATCCATGTAAGGCTCCTCATGGTTTCTGTCCCTCTCTCTGTCTGTCTGTCTGTTTATCTGTTGTTCCATTTTTCCAGGGCTTGACATTAAGTCTTGACATGTGGTTGTCCTTCAGACAATTAAGTTGGTCATTCACTTGTCCAAATAAAAACAGAAAGAAAACCAAATGCCCCATTTCCCCTAAACTTATTAAATGTATGCACCAAATTCTTACATTTTATCAATAAATTCAGTTTACCCACTGCAGAGCAAACATAAGCTGCATCTGAAGTGACATGTAGATGCATTTACACAGATGGTTTAATGAGGCTCAGAGGTGGCATGAATGTATGAACTAATAATGCATTGCTCTTTTTTTTTTAATTGAACTGTTGTATAAAATCATTGTCACTTTTGCAATCTTGCTGATATTCGGAAAAACAGCACTCTTGGTCGTGTGGTGTTGCTTATATGTTATAAATATAAAAATATAACATCTATCTATCTATCTATCTATCTATCTATCTATTTATCTATATATCTATCTATCTGTCATTCTATCTAACATTTGTCTGAAACTATCAATCTGCTACATGCCTATATCGCTCTGTCTATCATTCTATTGTTCTATCTGTCGTTCTATCGTTCTATCTGTCTTTCTGAAACTAACCACTATGTGCCATACACTGTCTATTTTTGTATGTCTTTTTATCTATCATTCTGTAGCTCTATCTGTCGTTCTGTCATTATTTCTGTCTCAAACTGTCTATCCATTACATGCAATAAACAGTCTAGTATCTATGATTCTATCTATCATTCTATCTGCCTTTTTATCATTATATCTGTCGATGTCTGTCTGTCCTAAACTATCCATCCACTACATTCCATAAACTCTCTGTCATTCTAAAGTTCTGTCGTTCTATCTAAAGTTCTATATCTATCATTCTGATCATCTATTGTTTTATTGTTTTGTCTGAAACTATCCAACCCCTACATGCCTTAAACTCTCTGTCTGCCTGTCTATCTTTTTATCTATCTATCTGTCTGTCTCAAACTATCCATCCGCTACATGCCGTAATCTGTTTGTCTGTCTGTCTGTTTTTCACTCTGTCTTCAACTGTCCATTCATTGCATGCCATAAGCTGTCAGTCTATCTCTTTCTCTATCCATCCATCCACTACATGCTGTAAACTAACAGTCTGTCAGTCTGTCCATCCACTTCCTGTCTATCTATTTATCTATCGGTCTGTCTGGTAAGAGGGGTGGTTTTTGAGGTTAACAAGTTTTTCTAGATTAAACTTTTGAAATGTTTTTTTTTACTTTTTTTCATCTCGTAGTCATACATTTTCATGTGTACTCATGCATATACTTTGCTGGATGTATATGTGCATCAGTATTTGTGTTTAGGTGCGTGATTTAACGAAAGACCAGCACAAAAACTTGGCTGCGTTTCAAAGCCATTAGCAGTGAGTGGGCGTTACAAAGGGAGAATGAGGACATCTGATTTAGGGCTATTCGAGCTGTCGCACACAGACACACTCTTACAGTAGATCTGTCCTTTTGATACAGAAGAGAGCTCACGGCTGACTTACTGGCCTTGGTGAGTTTCCAAACCCTTGAGCACTGAGGCCATAATAAACTTCTTCAGCTGCCTGTGCTGGACACCGGCTCACCAATAGCCCTAAAAAAACACTTTTTCAGGGAGATGAGTGCTTTTCGCTGCATGAATCACTAATGGGGTTCAAGCGCTCTTCATGTATATGTCGGAGCTGTGGCATAGTGTTTAGTGCAGGTGCTGCTTCTGTGAATGCCATTTTGTAAACGTATTTGTAATGTTTGAATCAGTGTTGAATCAAAGGCATTTAAATGAGTCTGTTGGCCTATTGTGGTGGCACACAAAATGCTTGATTGCTTAAGAAACGTCATTTCTTGACGTAATTGGCGTAATTTAGAACTGTTTTGAATTTGGTTGATGTTGCGCAGCTCGCTTACAATGCAGACCGTGTGAGACACAGCAAACACTGGAAACAAGACACAACAAAACTAGAACACTCTCATTAAAATCAACAACGCGTAGACACAGTGTAAATAAGAGATTTATTGTGCAGTGTAGACAATGTTTGTTATAATGGGAGCATTCGCAAGAGTCTGTTTGTGGACAGTCAGTGAGCTCGCCCTGAACTTACAGTCATGTGAAACAGCGTAAACTTGCAGTGACAGCTTTAGTGATTATAATGGGATGGGAGCATTCTAGTATTTGTCACATTGCTCGCTTTCTCTGTATAATTTATTCAAAATCAGCTTGTTATGGGTGTGTAGCATACATACAGAATATGGCATGCAGTTGCCTAAGTAGCGTATAAGTTAAGTGCAGCTAGCGGTCGCCGTTGAGCACAGATTCTTATATAGATGACAAGGTTTGAATCTGGTCTGTTCTGTTTTTATCTCTCTTTATCATCTGTTAAACATCTTTATCACTAAAAAACCTCTATAATAAAAAGCTCTGAATAAGATATTTACACGTCTGTGCTCTAGTAAGTATCTGAATTTGCTGGAGTTTGTCAGAATTTGTGACAGCGGATCATTTGTGAGACCAGATTTAAACTGAGCGTTTGTCTTGTGCCCATCTCTGCTGGGATGGATTATAGCATGAACAAACAGTAGAGAGGTGGAATCCAGCCACTACAGAAGTAAAGCTGATATAGACAGCGCTTGAATGTGAGCCATGTGAAAAAATAAAGGAATGAGTAATGGTATTCAGTACCTTACAGTACACTGTAAAAGAAAAGTCAGTAAAATTTACAGTAAAAACTGGCAGCTGTGGTTGCCAGAATTTTACTGTAAAAATTTGGTAGCAACATTTTAGGTTAAAACCCGTATTTAATTAACTGATATAGTGCTAATTTTCTCTTGTTCATTCATTCTTGTTTCCAGTAAGATATCTGAACATCTTTAATACAATATGAATTTACTTGAAGCAAAATTGCATGCATTAGCATGTTTTCATATAAAACATTTTCATCATAAATCTCTAAATTTATTTGACCTCACTGGCATTTTTTTCCTATTTTAAGCATAAATAAAATGACATTTAGTGAGGTTCATGTTTAAGACAGGAAACATCAAAACATGATATTACATAATTTTGCTTATGTTTGTTTACTAGAAAACAAGATAAAATACTGATTAAGATTGTTTGTTTTCATGAATATTATGCATTACTTATGGTGCAGTGTCTTTTTTGCAATATAAGTTGCATAAGTTCTTTCTCATAAATGCCATTTTTGCAGCTGTCACACTTTATTTGACATAATACACTGCTGTTTTTACGGTTGGTAAATTTTTTTTTTTGGAAAGAAGTTTCTCATGTTAGAAACATTTATTTGATCTAAAATTCAGTGAAAAGCCCTAATTCTGTGAAAAAAAATAACTTCTTGTGAAGCCTCCAGTTTTCAGTGTCACACAATCCTACAGAAATCATTCTTATATGCTATTCTGGTATTAAAGAAACATTTTTTATTATTATTAATGTTGAATATGATTGTGCTGTTTAAGATTTTTGCAGAAACTCTGTTACATTTCTGTGTAACAGAAATCTTTTGTTGCATTATGGATGTCTTAAAAAGTAAAGTAAAAAAATCATACTGAACCCAAACTGTTGAATAATAGTGTATTTCAGATTTTTCTAATTTGTAATAATTTCTCATTATTTACTGTAGACATTACATCTTACAACTGCGATTTTAGGGGTCTCAACGGATGCTACGCATAACCATAATCCATCTGTGTAGTTTATTGCTGGTCTGTGATTGGTGGAGATGGAGCTGTCTGCTGCAAAATCACCAAACTTGGACAAATCATTCAGCGATCCGCCTTGCCTCAGCTAATATACAGCCTTTGCCTCTAGAAATATATTTCCTATTATCACATCCATCCGAATATACTTGCACTCTCACAGTTAATGGGCTTGATTGTAATTTAATGGAACTTCTGGTGTTTTTCAGTACAGACCGAGCCCTGCCTATGAACCCTCTTGAGCAGTCAGGGGGTTATTGTGGAGTGAATATTCTTTACGTGGCTGCATTCAAATTCACTATGACCTAAATACCACAGAGGATCTCAGTGGGGAAATGACAGCATTGAAAGAGGCATTGTGTTCTAGACAGAGCAGAGAGGTGAAGAGAGGGAGAATGAAGGTGAGAGAGGAAAGAGAAGGATCGCTAGCATGACATTTCTGTCTCTTTTGGGCTCTATAGCGTGTGAAGACTCTCTTGGCTCTGTTGGCGAGGCTGTACACACTCACGCACACGTGTACTCACACACACTTGTACGCTATTGTGTGGTGTGTACGATAAGGCATTGTAGCCGAGTGGACCTCCGCAGGGTTTAGCGTCAGACCGCTGTGCTCCACTCGTCTGTCACCGCAGTTACCGTCTGCTACATACTAGAACGCCACAGCAACCGAGAATCTCCGACACATTCCACTGCCTTCCTCTCTTTCTCTCTCTCTTTCATGCTCGCTGGTTTTTTATCCTCTCGTTCTTTGTCCCATGACAGCTTTAGATCTGGATGGTAGCCAGCGGTCAGTAACGAGGATATGACATTGTTCTTCTTCCAGTCGCTCACACACACACACACACACACACACACACACACACACACACACACTCTCTCTCTCTCTTTTTGAATGCTGAATCTCTAACCTGCCTCACTTGTGCATGGTAAAATAGCAATTAGGTCAGTGTCTGGCACTATATTTAGCTCACCAAACTTCCATGAAGTGATTGTTCCTCAGTGCTGGGCTGAACTTGAGCCTGAGCCAAGACAAAGATGGCTCTGAACGGCCTGTCTCACTGCTGCATGGGAACAAGACCACATAGGTGTACATTCAGATGCTTGTGTGTGAGACCGCTATTGTAAATGCTTCTATTATGCTTCTATACATGCTTCTTTTTTGCACTTTTTTTCTTATTTGCTGCAGATGTTTACATTACAGATTATTTTATGTTCATAAAATGTTAAATGTAAAGATGAATTGAAAAAATTAACAAAGACTTCTGAACTTTTCAGTATTCGGTATTTTGTCCCTTTTGCTTGAATGGCAGAAGCAATTAGTAACCTAAAATATTTCATTTATTTATCATTTAATATTTTGTATATTAGTTCGTTTTTTCCCTTTTTATTTCTTTAAGATCTTAATCCTAAAACTTTGAGTATTTACAAGTTTAAATTAAATTGAAAAAGGTCTTAAATCAGAGCTGAAATTCTTAAATTCATAATGTCGTGGGGTCCTTGTAACCATTTGCAGTTCTTTGTGCAATTCGCACCATCAAAATGAACCAAATGAAAAGTTGGCTTCAAACTTTCATTTTCATTTTCTTTGGAGCAATTTACAAATGGATAATTGTCTCTCATTTTAATTTGCAATTTTATGAGTTTTTTTTATTTTTGAACATTTTGAATGTAAAAAATGACTCATTATTCTGATTTTCCACTTCTCTGTTTTGCGCTCCCGGTTGGACCGTACCAGTGGGGGAGCGGGGGGTGGGGATTTGGATGTGGATGTATTTACCCAGAGCGCTTTATGTAGACTATAATACATCAATCTAAAACACGGCGCTCAGGTTTTAAAGAAATTCAGCTTCTAAAAACAAGTCTCTAGACCTTGCGAAAAAAAAAAAAAAAAAAAACTTCCACTGACCTGTCTCACTATCTGTGTGAACCCAGTATTCTAATAGTAGCCGGCAGGTTTTGTTACGGTCCGACAAATACGTGAATGGGCCACATATGTTTTTTTGTTTTTTTGCTTGATTTTGTTTTCTTTGCTATGTCATCGCCCCCTTTCGTTATCTCAGCCACCCCCTCATTAGTGCTGCGCTGGCGCCAGCTCTGAGGATGCGAATATTGAGGAAACAATGGATGGTTTTTACGCTAAAGTAAAGTAAAAGACCGCTTCTTAAACCAGAGAAGGTGAACATGTTGGTATTCTTGTGGGGAAAAAAACATGCAAGCACTGTCACCAGCAGCAAGTTTAGTTTTACTTTTCTTTTTGTTTTCATTTTGAAAAGCTTATCTTTGCTGTTTAACTCACGCTATGCTATGGAGGCTTTTTTATTATTTTTTATTTTATATATATATTTTTTTATTTGATTCCTCAGTGTTTGCTAAACGTTCTGTAATTTATTAGTCATTATGTAATACAGCATGTGGTGTAGGCCTATGCCATGCCTCATCTTATTCGTTTTTTTTAATAAATGTTTTGTAAGCTAGTTTGTCATTGCATCTTACTGTTTTATTGTTGTTGTGCTTTTTAATTAAAAATAACAATGAATCTATCTTTTGTTTTAGTCTTAAAAAGTGAAAGGCTTATAACATAGCAAAAGAGGAAAAAGAACGGGTTGAATGTTAACCACTTTCGTTTTCATATAACTATAAACTATGATAAAAGTTCATCAGCATGCACTGATTAATTCGATGTTGTAAAAAAAAAAAAAAAAAAACATGTGCTCATGCGCAAGGGTGCCGCTAAGGGGGGGAAAGTTAAGACGATTCGAAGGGCCCACGCACTTTTGGGGCCCCCAGAGATCTGTTTTATTAGTAGTAACAGTAGTAATAGTAGTAGTAATGTAATAGAAATTATAAATGTATCTACCAAAGTGTTACAAATAAAACAAAATTTCAGCTTATTTCTGCATTTCCGGCAAACATATCTCCCCCCCATTCACTGCATGGTTTCGTCCCGTCCTACGTAGTCTAGAGTCACTGAGTGAGATCAGATGGTAAACTGTCAAATTAGAGATGTCTTCGAGTTCGAGGGGGGCAAACCGAGCCGGACGATTTGGTCAGTCGCACTTTTAAACACATTTTAGTTTTGCTATAGAAAATATACAAATTCACACTCTGATTACATAGAGCAGCAGCAGGAAGCGCATGAGGTTGTAATGGCAACCAGATACACTGCACGCAAATTATTATTTAATTATTTTGCCACCGTTTGCCACACTAAACTTAGCAATAAACACATTGAAAATAATACACAATGAACATGTCTGTCAAAACGATCTCAAAGGAGGCTTTTATTAAGCAAATCAAGGAGTGAATTACAGTTTTTAAAAAAATACTTTAGCTGGGTTTCCACAGGCAGGGTCACAATTATCTACAGTGTATGTGTCACGAATCCTGTCCATGGACTTCCGTGTTATCACCACCAGAGGTCACCCTTTCATTACATTGACTCTCGCGCAACACAAACTGTTGCATGTCATCCCGGACTACATATCCCATCAGCCATTGCACACAGCACTGATTGCACACAGCTGTCATCAATCACACATTCACTATATAACACTCACTCAAACAACCATTCTCGGCCGAGTATTGTTTAGCATGCACCCTGTTCCGAGTCTCTGTGTTTCCTTGCCTTGCCTTCTTGTTTTTGACCTTGGATTGTTTATTGGATTGCTCTTCTGTCTCGCCCTGTTGGATTCCGTTTGCTATCGACTGACCCTCGCTAGTTTACCGGATTGCCCTTGCCTTTTCTTCTCCATACCAGTTTGCCATTGTCTGACCCATGCTTGTTTCTGACCACGCCTGTGAATAAAGCTTGCACATGGATCCACACGTCTCCCGTCTTGTCTGCCCCGTAACAGAATACTCGGCCCTACAAGGACCCAGCAGCTTTTCTGAGGAACATTGGCCTGGTATGGACCCGGCAAGGATTTTGTTAGCCCTTAGACAGAGCCCGCGATCGCTGGAGAACAATGTTCGCGAATTTTTAGCCATAGCACATTATGCTGATCTACCAGACTGTCTTTTGATGTTTTTTTGTGATGGCCTGAATCAACCTCTACGATCTGAGCTTAGACGCGAGGGTACGCGTTCCTCACTGAGTTGTTTTTTGGACTTTGCTTTGTTGAATGTTGGTTCTCTATTTACTGTGGGTATCGCGGATGAACGTGACCCCGCACTCACTCCTGTAATAGCCCCCGCACTAGATTACGCTCACAAAATGGCGGCGACAGATGAGCCTGCTCACAAACCGCATCACGTCTGTTCACTCAGAATCCTGTCACTTCCTGTCTGTTGCACCCAGATCCTCAAGGACTGTTCTTCAATATCACAGACTGGCTTCCAGCGTGGAGGACCCTCCGCTGGTGTCGGCATTTGTAGCTGGCATCCCTAAACCAGCACTCTCAAGCCCTCAAGTTTCTGAACTATTTCCCCTGTCTGTAGCGCTTCCCACAATGAGAATCGCTTTATGGTGTATCTGGGCTGCAAACACCACCTCTGAAAATTTAGAAAGGGCGGTGGCCACTATGCGATCTTCTGAGGTGGCTGCTGACGCTCCAGATCCTCCCGAGGTAGTGGTGCACGCTGCCGTGTTCCCCGAGGCGATGGCGCCTGCTACAGCTTCTCCAGAGGTGGCGGCCCACGCTGCAGAACCTCCCGAGGCGGCGGTGCTCGCGTCAACTCCTGGCACGGTGGTGGCGCCCAGCAATGCACGTTCAGCCTGTCAAGAAACCGCCTTGCCTTGCCTTCTTATTTTTGACCTTGGACTGTTTATTGGATTGCTCTTCTGTCTCGCCCTGTTGGATTCCATTTGCTGTCGACTGACCCTCGCTAGTTTACCGCATTGCCCTTGCCTTGTCTTCTCCATACCAGTTTGCCATTGTCTGACCCATGCCTGTTTCTGACCACGCCTGTGAATAAAGCTTGCACATGGATCCGCACGTCTCCCATCTTGTCTGCCCCGTAACAGTATGACGCTAAAGGTTTTTGGGTTAAGGTTCATAATGTAGAACATTTTTAACATTGTATGCTGTATGTGCATAGGTAGCTAGCAAACGAGGATTACAGCTGTTAAACTAATAGTCACATTTAGCTGAGTAAGATCATGATTGAGAAATGTTGGATACTGCTGGAAATGCTGCTATGGGGTATCCTATTTATTATTTTAGGATTTTTTTTGTTTGCCCCAGTGAAGCATTTCTATTAATATAACTGATTAAGTAGTCAAACTCATTCCATATCAGCAGAATAGTGTGGTACAGAAAGTCGATGTCCATAAAACAGGTTCTGAATGAATTATGTTACTGATACCTAATGGTCAAAAGCAATAGCAAAAGTAATAGGCCTAGGTCAATATTATTAAATTGCAGACAAAGATTTTGAATAGCTAGGCTGGCTTGTACACTACATTGCCAAAAGTATTGGGACACCCCCTTCTAATAAACAGGGTTGACTACTTTAGTAATTTAAAATTTTTAGTAAAAAAGGCATATACTGCTATTCTAGGGAATTGTGTGCTTCTAATTTTATACAAATAGTTTGAACAGGAACCTTTTCTATTCTAACACAACAATGCCTCTGTGTATAAGGCAAGGTAAAAAAAAAAAAGATTGATTCAGTCAGTGTGGAAGAACTTGACTGGTCTGCAGAAAGCAAAGTCCTAATCCCAGCTGAACACCTCTGGTGTGACTTTAAATGCAGACCTTGAGCCAAAAACTCATCACCAAACATCAATGACCTGTACATACATATGAACAAATGTATTGGGACACCCCCTTCTTTAGAACAGAAAAAGGCACTTCCAAAACTGTGGTGTCACGAATCCTGTCCATGGACTTCCGTTCATTCACCACCGAGGTCACCCTTTCCATTACATTGACTCTCGCACAACACAAACTGTTGCATAGCACCCCGGACTACATATCCCATCATTCATTGCACTGATTAAACACTGCACTGATTGCACACAGCTGTTTCATATCACTCACTCACTATATAACACCCACTCAAACAACCATTCTTCGCTGAGTATTGTTTAGACTGTACCCCGTTCCGAGTCTCTGTGTTTCCTTGTTTTGCCTTGCCTTGCCTTGCCTGTTCTCTCGGTTTCTGATCTTTGCCTGTTTTCCTGAATTTTTCCCTCTCGTCTCGCCCCTGTGATTCTGTCTGCCGATCAGTGACCTACGCTAGCCCTAGGACTATTCTTGTGTTATGCCCGCCATATACCTGTTTGCCATTGATCGACCCTGCCAGTGTTTGACCACTTCTCTTGTGAAATAAAGCTTGCACATGGATCCGCATGCCTCTCGTCTCGTCAGCCCCATTACATGTGGCATCAAAGATGGAAACATAATTCATGTATTTAAAAATTGTATTTCCATCTTTGTTGCCACAGTTTTGGAAGTGTCTAAAATGATTGTACGCATATATACAAGTCATTGGTGTTTGGCGATGAGTTTTTTTTTTTAGTTTTCCCAAAACTTTGGGCAATATAGTGTATGTTTGGTGCTGTAGGAGGCCCAATCTCATATTCTTTCATAGGGCCGAAATTGCTAGTGGCGCCCCTGCTCGTGCGACTAACTGAGAAAGTTAGTCGCAAAAGAGCGACCAGTGGGAATAATGAGTCTGGAGCCCTGAATTGCCCAGCTCCCCCTGTCAATGATCTAGCACCCCCTCAGCACCTGCAGTCAAAATTCTCTGGCACCGCCCCTGCCCAACCTGTATGCCGAAGCTCTCAACATCCCAGTCATCATCTTTCTACCGTACACAGGGCCGCAAACAGTAACTGCTGGTCGAACGACTGCATCCACACCATCTCTCCCTAGCCGTGCATTATCAAAACGATGAATGTTCCTCGATGCGCAGAATTTAGAAATGAAGGAAATACTGGAGCCTCTCCCGAGTCCATATTGCTGCTGTAGGACCTCTTGAACTTGTTTGCATGTGTATCCCAACACTTTCATAATCATCAAGCACACTCCACTCACGCATCTTCCAGAAAATCTGGGGTTGTTAACGTGCAGTCACACAGTTAATGGAGGTCTGATGATAAATTATTGCATGGTCAGACGTGCCAATGCATAGGCATAGGACCTATACATACAGCGCTCTGGATAAATACATCCACATCCCCACCCCCCGCTCCACCCACTGGTACGGTCCAACCGGGAGCGCAAAACAGAGAAGTGGAAAATCAGAATAATGAGTCATTTTTTATGTTCAAAAATCAGATTCGGGCGCAACAACCCAAACTCGTAAAATTGATAATTAAAATGAGAGACAATTATCCGTTTGTAAATTGCTCCAAAGCTTGGCATTGGAAATGGTCAACATGTGACCGAAACGTTTGCCTTGTTTCATTCAGTAAATTGCTTATATTGTTCTCATCTCGCTTGTGATGCTTTGATGTTTGAGTGTGCTGACTTTTTTCAAGCTCTTCACCTTTGGGTAACCTTTTTTGAATTACGCACCTCAGTTGGATTTTTTTGAAGGCGCGGTGAGTCTCTGGCTGCTTCTAAATTGCTCCAAAGAAATTGAAAATGAAAGTTTGAAGCCAACTTTTCATTTGGTTCATTTTGATGGTGCGAATTGAACAAAGAACTGCAAAGGGATACACGGACCTCGTGGCATTAAATGTTGCATGCACTGCAAAATAAATTATAATACTAAAGATAAATAAATAAAATAAAACAATAAATAAGTACATTTACTTACTCAGTATCTATACAAATATCTAAACATGTTTAAATCAAGATGCATTTACTTGAAATGCAAATTGAACTTGAAATCTTGAGACAAAATTAAGTGTTTGTTCGTAAAACACGAAGGAATGAAAACTTGTTTTTACTTTGAAATTAGGGGAGCCTCTTTTTTTGTAAAATGAATTAAGAAGTAAAATGTTATTTTCTTGTTCTTAAAAAAATCTTACATTTACATAATATTTTCACATTTCAATTTTCAAATTTTCAATTTCATTTCAAAACAAATCTAGTGCCTACTAGACAGTATGTGATTTCAGATGCAACTTATCTGTATAGGATATGGCAGCTACTTTTGCACAGTGAGGCAGCACTCATTTACAACACACACTTTCTTACTAAAATGGAAAATCTTTTTAACTGTATTGTTGTTGAGTAATTGATCATGATAATCTATCAATTTAAAGTCTGCATTAAATAAATCTATTTTGTAAATGTATGTTATTGATCTTATTACAAAGGATTCATCCATTCATGCTTGATTTTTTTTTTAACTCATATTTTTAACTAAAATGTCAAGCTTCATCTTCCAGTGAAACAAGGCTTCTCTCTGATGACGACCAGTGGATAGAACCAAGTCCACATCCTACATGTTTTTCCCGTTTTATGTTTCACAATATTTTTTCACAGAAGAAAATATCTGCCACAACTTTAATCTCTTTGAGCGGAATGTCACGTAAATCTGAACCTTGTTTTCCGATTGTGTCCTAACTCCAGAAAATACTTCAGTCCAGTGGCAGATTAATTAGAGGCGACGTGACAACTGAAAGCCCTTGGCTCGCTGTTCCCGGAACACCTGCGGAGGGACTCTCTGAAGCAGTGTCCTGAAGTACACGTTTACCTGAGTGAACCCGTCACGGGTGACAAACGGCTCTTTAAGTCTGGCTGACTGCACTTCTCCATTCCCTCTGCTTCTGTCCAGCGCTTTAAAACACGACTTTCTCAACAAAGGTTAAACAACAGGCGAGTGATGTATGGGTGTGAGTCTGCCTCTCAGCTGCTCTCGGTTTCTGACCCACGATAAGATAAACACTCCTGCCTTTTCGGCATCTGTGGCGGCCACAAACCCTGAACTGATCGATGATGGCTAATTAATACAGCTGGGGACAATGAGACTCCTCTTTTCTCTCTTCTTCCCTCTGCTTAAATTAATTATGGCTGAGAGAGAGAGTGAAAAATCCTGTCTGAAGGTTTGTGTTTTGAGTCCGATGCCCTGGTGCCTGTGCTTTTTCCCCGTTTGCCTTCAAGTTTACTTGAAGTAAAGATAATTGCTCAATTGCATTAGGGTTTCTGAGGGGGTGAGAATATACACGTGATCACATCCGCTTAAAAACGCAAAGATGCAATGCTAATTACATTTGCAAGGGGTTATGTTATTGGTCATTGCTTTCGGAAGAGTTATTTTCACTGTTTGCTCTTTGGGCAGTTGTTTATGGTAATACCTTTCACTATACTCTGCTCTTAAAGGGAATTTCACACAAAATTAAAGTTCTGTCATCATTACCATCTTGTCACTGTATGACTTAATTTCTCATCTGCAGAATGAAAAAGGAGACATCCTGAAGGTTATGTTTTACATTTTCTTTCCATGGCATTGCAATGGATTATTTTCAAGCTCCAAAAACAATGTGAAACCTACCATTAAAGTATTATAAAACGAATGCATTAAATTGATCAAGCCATCTGAAGGCATACGTTTGCTTTGTGTGAGAAACATACTGAATTTAAGTTGTTATTCTTTTAAAAATATGACATCGACTCTGTTTGAGGTACACTGTAAAAATGTAAATGTAAAAAATTATTAATTGTGAAATTTGCTAGCAATTTGCTAGCAGTGTTATTTTAGTAGCATTGACATACTATTATAAGTTTTGTTAATATTTTAATTGGATTTTTTTTTATTTGTGCTAAATTTTAGTTTGAGTAATTCTGTTGTGTGTTTTTGTAATTTTTAGTATTTTTTGTTGTTTAGTTATTTTCATTTTAGATTTGTTATAGTTATTATAGTAAAAATGTATTTATTCTGTTTAGTTACATTTTTAGTTATTTTAGTACGTCAAGTTAAACTAAATGAAAATGAGAAATGTTGGCTCGTTAACTAGATGAAATAAAGTAAGGTTTATATTTAATTTTAATTTACATTTATTTTATTTTGAGTAACAAAAATGTGTGTTTGTAATGGTTTTAGATAACTATAATAACCCTGTTTCTGAGTTGAAATATTTCTACACCAGGTTTTATCAGTGTATTCGTGACAGTCCTGATTTCTGATTTGTTAATGAATCGTTCCGATTTTTTCAGTGAATTAATTGATAAAAAATTCACATTTTGCACATTTAAACTTGCCGTTTAAATGTTTGTTGTCAGTAATTGCTTGTCTTGTAACTGATTATGACTTTTAAAGGGTTAGTTCATCCATAAATGAAAATTCTGTAATTAATTACTCACCCTCATGTCGTGACGCAGGTGACACAGAACAGCATACGCTGTTTACATCCAGCCGATATTCTCCAAAATGGCGCTACAGGGTGATGCGGAGGAGACGGATTGTTGAATAAAGTCGTTATTTTTTTTCTTTTGCGCACAAAAAGTATTCTCATAGCTTCGTATTTGTCCCTCGCTCTCCGTTTGTGACACTCGTACTAATGCACAGACCCCAAGTTAGTCATTAATTGTATTAAGATGCATTGTCTTCTGGCTGTTACTGTTTCACACAATAAACCTTCTTTAATGGGGTTTTGTTGCTCTAGTTTCCTCTGCAGATAAGTCCCTTGAGTTCATTCTGTGAATGTGATTATAGAGAGGAAACCCTTCAAATTGTTCATATCTTTTGAAATATTTGATGTGCATTAAGCACAAGCTGTTTCAGTGAAACTCACACAGTAATTAAGAGTCTATACATGATGAAGATACTAATTATTCATCGCCTGAATTGATTTGTTAAAGTGTATTCAGTAATGTGACTGAAATTTTGTTTGTTAAATGTTTTAAATATTGAGCATGGCATGTTACTCAATATTACATGTAAAAAAAAATTTTCATAAATGAATTTTTTTAATAATTTAATCATTTTTATTTATTATTAATTAATTATCACCTGTTACACACGCACACACACAAATTTTAACATTTTAATATCTTTATTTATTATTTCCTTTTTTTCTTTATTATTACCACTCACCTGTAAAACAGAGTATATCTTGAAAGACTTCTTTGTTCTAAGGGCTTTTTAAAATCATCACTAAATTTTATATGAGGCCAAAGGCAGTACTTCCCCCTGCTGTCCTGGAGGATGTGTGAATTAGTGGTGGAAATTTTGATTCTTTCAAGAGATTCGTTCATGTACCAGTTCGGTCATTTTGTTCACTTCACAAACGAGGAGATCTCTCTCGTTCAGACTCAAAAGAAACTTGTTCAGTAAAGGGCGTATTCGTTCACTACATTCAACAAATCACATGCTCCGTCACATCTCATGCTCGAAGGCTATTGGCTCGAGGTTTAATCATTCTTTGAGAGGATGAAACAGTACACAGAGCTACCCGGTTCACGCATGCACTGCAAATAATGCTGCGCTGCTCTGGAGGGAGGAATTTCAGTGAACGAGAAATATGAGTCAATGGATTACGTGAACGAGAATCATTTTTGGGTGAACTAACCCTTTAATATGAAGAAGCACAAATGAGATTTGAGAGGTACAAAAAATTCAATTCAACTTTTTATTTTGAGGGAACTCTGCCTTTAAAAGAAATTCCGAATTCCCACGATGCATCGCTCCTTTGCCGTACGCTCTTTCGCCCCGCTTATTATCCAGCTGTTCGTAATGCTTAACAACGTTCCTCGAATACAGAATCACTTTGCTGTCCTCTCTACTTCTCATCTGCTTCTACATAACTAATCCTCTTAACGCCTCTGAAAGTCCTGTTCGGCGCATTTGTGTTTGCGTATAATTGTGCGAGGCGGTTTGCTTGTCTGCGGCTCGTTGTTGGGCGCAGCCGAGTGTTTGGGCAAGATCGCTGTCTGACTCAAACTCTGAGTGAATAATGACAAAACGCTCGTGCTATTCAGAGAAATGACATTGCGCTTCCAGAAGAGACAGAGAGGGACTGTGACTGATTCTTTTTTCCTTGCTCTCGTTCTCCATACCATTATTTATCTCTCATTTTCTGACTGGCCGCCCCCTCCCTCTCTCCCCGCTCCCCATAGACGTATGCCATCTCTGCAATAAAGTATTGTCTGTTGGTTTATTGATTCATTCACTGCTTCCAGAACATTCTTTTTGAAGGAGGAAGGGGTCAGACAGCAGCACATCCATCAAGCGGCCGATTGGGCGAGTGTAATTGAACTCATTTCGGGTGTGTCATAACAAGGATGGTGGGGGGAGGCGGTTATTTGGCCCCTGATGATCTGAGGTCAAAGGTCAACTCGGGAGCATTTAGAGAGGTTGTGCTCTAACTGTACGCTTTCATTCAGAAGAAAGAGGCGAGGAAGGAATCAGGGAGGGTTTCCTGTCATTCAGGGAAATGGATTTTGCTGCTTCCCATCAGTCTTGAAGCTGCGTGCGGATGCATTGTATGTGTGCATCACAGAGCAAGACTTTTCACTCGTGGCATAAAGTTTGCTCCACTTTGTAATGTGTTCAGCCACTGTCTGATCATCACGTAACGTGATTAAAAGCTTTGTTTTATGTGTTGTTTAGGGATGTGTAGTCGTTGATCAGACATAATAAATACAGATTATTCAGCAGGCATAAAATAAGTGGTTGGGAATATCCTGTTTACTTGCTACTAAGTGCCATAAATAAAACTTGTGAACGTATCTTGTAAACATGACTTTGTTTCTGGCATTCTGGTAAAAACCTGTGCATGCTGACCCGCAGAATGACAGTCTGATGCATATTTCACAAAAAAATTACCAAGTTCCATGTGTTATGGATCACAGGTTTTGCGAATACATGCCCGTAACGGTCTGTGCTTGCCATTTGAGGCAGAAACTGTATGGTTACATGATTCTACAGTGCTTTAAGTGCTTTTTGTCCCTCGCTCTCCGTTTGTGACACTCGTACTAATGCACAGACCCCAAGTTAGTCATTAATTGTATTAAGATGCATTGTCTTCTGGCTGTTACTGTTTCACACAATAAACCTTCTTTAATGGGGTTTTGTTGCTCTAGTTTCCTCTGCAGATAAGTCCCTTGAGTTCATTCTGTGAATGTGATTATAGAGAGGAAACCCTTCAAATTGTTCATATCTTTTGAAATATTTGATGTGCATTAAGCACAAGCTGTTTCAGTGAAACTCACACAGTAATTAAGAGTCTATACATGATGAAGATACTAATTATTCATCGCCTGAATTGATTTGTTAAAGTGTATTCAGTAATGTGACTGAAATTTTGTTTGTTAAATGTTTTAAATATTGAGCATGGCATGTTACTCAATATTACATGTAAAAAAATTTTTTCATAAATGAATTTTTTTAATAATTTAATCATTTTTATTTATTATTAATTAATTATCACCTGTTACACACGCACACACACAAATTTTAACATTTTAATATCTTTATTTATTATTTCCTTTTTTTCTTTATTATTACCACTCACCTGTAAAACAGAGTATATCTTGAAAGACTTCTTTGTTCTAAGGGCTTTTTAAAATCATCACTAAATTTTATATGAGGCCAAAGGCAGTACTTCCCCCTGCTGTCCTGGAGGATGTGTGAATTAGTGGTGGAAATTTTGATTCTTTCAAGAGATTCGTTCATGTACCAGTTCGGTCATTTTGTTCACTTCACAAACGAGGAGATCTCTCTCGTTCAGACTCAAAAGAAACTTGTTCAGTAAAGGGCGTATTCGTTCACTACATTCAACAAATCACATGCTCCGTCACATCTCATGCTCGAAGGCTATTGGCTCGAGGTTTAATCATTCTTTGAGAGGATGAAACAGTACACAGAGCTACCCGGTTCACGCATGCACTGCAAATAATGCTGCGCTGCTCTGGAGGGAGGAATTTCAGTGAACGAGAAATATGAGTCAATGGATTACGTGAACGAGAATGATTCGTTCACCTAAAAGATTCGTTCAAAAAAGAACGATTCGTTCATGAACGAAACATCACTAGTGTGAATAGACATCAAAACTGTACTTAAGAGTGTCTCCCTCTCTCTCCCCCTCATCCAACATCTGTCTTTCTCTTTTTCTCAACAGACTTGATGGTTCCTTCTATGAGATCATGTGGGTGGACTTTGAGATTGACAATTTTATCAACCTGCGGTCATCGCAGTCCATCCGCTGGCAGATAGAGTATCCCTCCACCGGAGCGTCTGCCGAAGTCATCTCCACCATCTACATCAGTGCATATTTCACAAAAAAATTACCAAGTTCCATGTGTTATGGATCACAGGTTTTGCGAATACATGCCCGTAACGGTCTGTGCTTGCCATTTGAGGCAGAAACTGTATGGTTACATGATTCTACAGTGCTTTAAGTGCTTTTTGTCCCTCGCTCTCCGACATCAAAACTGTACTTAAGAGTGTCTCCCTCTCTCTCCCCCTCATCCAACATCTGTCTTTCTCTTTTTCTCAACAGACTTGATGGTTCCTTCTATGAGATCATGTGGGTGGACTTTGAGATTGACAATTTTATCAACCTGCGGTCATCGCAGTCCATCCGCTGGCAGATAGAGTATCCCTCCACCGGAGCGTCTGCCGAAGTCATCTCCACCATCTACATCAGCCAGAGAGACGTACAGGGTATCGTACCCATCGCTGAGGTGAGAGCACACCCCTCACACAACCTCAGCCTTAGGGTTTTCTAGCATCTAACATTGTGTGTTCATTCCTGCCAAATATATTGTCCCCTGTTTATTTTATTTTACATACTTTTTTACATTTATAGATTATAATCTTGGAAATTTCATTGATACATTGAGATAATATTCAGATTTCCTTTCATGACTGTAGTCCCCTTTAAAGTGGGATAGTGGAAAGTATTTTAATATCAAAACAAATGCACACATTACCTTTAATCTAAAAGCACTCCAACAGGTTAATCTGATGAAAGCATGTCAGAAAGTCTTAAAATTGCTTTGTCATGTTTTGTCTTGTCAGTTGAACAAACCTCCTTTTTATTATATATTTCTATTTTATTTTATTGTAACTTTTTTTTTTTCAATCATTTCACATTAAGTAGCCAGAGTTCCAATTTAAGGAAACTGTATCACCTGTTATTTACAGGACCAGACTTTGGACTTTATGTGTACAGTCCAGTCCACTTTTGGACAAGAATTCCCCATTTACACCGACTGACATGTAAAGCAACCAGCCACAATATGTTGTGGTTTTATATGCCGTTTAGGGGCAGGTAGGTTTACATTTGATGAAACAGTATGAAGATCATCCAACTGAACTGTGCTTTAGACAGGTAAGGATTCAATTCTATAGGGATTTAAGTCTTTCAGTCTTCCAGACATGCAGCCTCCTGTGGTTCAGAATGATATGAATAACAATACTTTGTCATGTCAGAAACATAGGATGGAAAGAACGCATATAGCAAATAGACCACAGCAGCTATCTCTCTGCTTTGTAAAACACAGCATGTGCAGTCAATAGTAAAGATGAAGAGCAAGAGAGATGTTTGGTGTGAGGAATTTTCTTAGTAAAATGCTCACTTTTTTGAACACATTATTTACAGATTAGCACGTTTTAATGTATCCTCATCTGTTTTGTTTTTAAATTATGTACTTTTTGGTAATTGTTATTGACAAGATATGATTTAGTTGACAGGAAATTGTAATGTGGAAATGAGAGAAGAAGAGGATCAGGATATGATGTGGGTCTCCCACATCAACACTTGTGTTAACCACTAGGCCACAAGCCAAGACAGCTTTTCTTTTTTTTTTTTTTAAATCACCCTCATGTTTGACCTTCTGATAGGTCAGGTCATGTGTTCTTCCCCCGCTGTTAACAGCTCCATGAGACGTGCTTCCAGCAGGGGGGAGAGGTGACTCTCACAGCCCCAATCCGGGCTCTCCTGCTGGGGTACATGATTCCAGCACACACCCATCAGCCCGCTCTCGCCATGGAGCCTCTCACAGTGTTGAATGGCTGTTTCCTCTGTGGGGAGTCATTTTTGTATTTTTCTAAATTTTTTCTTTACACACTCTATATTTGTTTGGAAAGAAATGAATACTTTTATTCAGCAAGCATGGATTAAATTGATTAAAAGTGATGGTAAAGTCTATATATTGTTACAAAAAAGAATTCTGTTTCAAATAAATGCTGGTATTTTGAACTTTCTAATCATCAATGAATCCAGAAGAAAAATTCTGACAGTTTCCGCAAAAATATTATTCAGCACATCTGTTTTTATCATTAATAATTGATGATTAAAGGAAATGTTTCTTGAGCATCAATTAGCATATTAGAATGATTCCTGAAATATCATGTGAAACAATATTGACAATATTAATGCTTTTACTATATTTCTGAAAAAATAAATGCAGCATTGGTGAACATAAGAGCATGAGAGATTTGTTTCAAAAACATTAAAATCTTACCTGCATATAATTGAAAAGACAAAAAATATAAATTTACAGAAAAAAAATATATATTATCTACAGAAAAAATACACTTATTACTAAGGGTTATTGTTTTTTATAGCTTTCTTTTTTTCTTCATCTTCATCTTTCCCTCTATACTACATGTCCGCAGTGACATCCAGTCCAAACCTTTTAAAGTTAGAGCTTGTTAGAGTCCCTGAGAACCTGTCAGCAAAGAAAGACAGAGACACCTGACACCAGAGACTTCCAGGCAGAAAAGGTCAGAAGATGAAAGACGGCCCATGCTGGAGTCCTGGACTTCCTGTGGAAGTGGCCCAACTCTGTTCATTAACGAAACACACACACAAAAAGCCACATGCAAAAGGGTGAAAAAATGATAAGTAAAAGGAGGAGAAAATATGAGGTACATGGTGTGATAATGGTTATGCTTTTGTAGAAGATTGAGTTTATACGTCAGTGGCGGTAAGTAATAAACTATACCGCAAATGTAATTTAATTTCTACATCAAAAACTCGCTTTCAAACCCTTTACCCCATAAATAAACTCTTAAAAGGACATATTTGTGCTCAGAGTAGCTTTTAGAACTCGGCGAGTTCCAGAAGAGATACAACCTATTAGCAGTAATTTGCCTCGCTGTGTAGACGCTATTTTACCCACAATGAGTATGTACTGAAAGAGGCTATTTCACCCCTCTCCTCTCTTTGGTGTTGAAAGCCAGTTATAAATTGGATCAGTGTGGCTCTTTCCTTACATCTGAGGTGCTGTGTAATTCTGCTTTGGGCTTGTTAGAGTGTTTTAAGCTCCAGACGGTGATACCTCCAGGCCATTTTCTCAGCTTTTTTCCATCTCCCTCTTTCTCTCTCGATCTCTCTCTCTCTCTTGTACCTTCTGCCTTCAAACTCCCCTTTTCCTCTATATGTGTTCTGTATATGACCCCTCTATCTTATCGTTCTTGCTCTGCGTGTGTGCGTGTGTGTGTTTCCTCGCCATTTGAGTTGTTCCCAGCGGAGTGAGCAGAAGCAGCTGAGTGTCTGAGCAGTAATTAATTCTTAATTGGAACACTTGTTTATCTTTGTTGTTTGAAGATTCCAATGAGTTGCTGAAATACCCAGCGGGCCGTGTAGCTACGAGAGGGGCGGGGCTTTCAGCTGCGCCGCTAATACCAGTCTGTCTGCGTTTGTTTACATTAGGGAAAGATAGCAAGAGTGGGCGAGAGAGAGAGAGAGAGAGAGTGTGCCATGCTTAATAGCAACTGTATTTGAAATTACAAATTTGCACGGCGATGAGCCGTTGCTATGGAGAGATGGGCAAGGAGGAGACTTTAAATTAATTGCTTATGCAGTATTGTGGTTTATTTCGATTACTGTTTCATGTTGTGTAAATGATTAATCAGAATCAGAATCAGAAGAGCTTTATTACTGTAACGAGGTTCTTTAGTAGGGCAGGAAGAAGTCGGAGTCAGCGTGACTGAGGCTCGAGTAGTTTATGGGGCTTTCAGCTGCGCCGCTAATACCAGTCTGCCTGCGTTTGTTTACATTAGGGAAAGATAGCAAGAGTGGGTGAGAGAGAGAGAGAGAGAGTGTGCCATGCTTAATAGCAACTGTATTTGAAATTACAAATTTGCACGGCGATGAGCCGTTGCTATGGAGAGATGGGCAAGGAGGAGACTTTAAATGAATTGCTTATGCAGTATTGTGGTTTATTTCGATTACTGTTTCATGTTGTGTAAATGATTAATCAGAATCAGAATCAGAAGAGCTTTATTACCAAGTATGTTTACACACACAAGGAATTTGACTTGACGACAGGAGCTTCCAGTGCAGAAGAAAGTACAAACATAGTGCAGACATACATGATAGTGCAGACATACATAGGAATAACACAGTAGGGATGTAATATAACACTAATATAATAAAAAAAGAAAAATTTAATAATGTACTATATACAGAAATAGAAGTATGGGAAAAAATGTTATAGTTTAGATAAATGTACAGATATGTTTATTAGTGTGCAGATATGTTATGTGTGCAGTTTAATATAAATATACTATGTTAGTTGTGATGGACGATGTATAATTATGAAAGATTAATTGTTCAGACTGAGTATAGTCTGTGGGAAAAAACTGTTCTTGTGCCTGGCTGTTCTGGTGGTCAGTGCTCTGTAGCTCCGACCAGAAGGCAACAGTTCGAAGAGAGAGTGGGCTGGGTGTGAGGGGTCCAAGGTGATTTTTTTAGCCCTTTTCCTCACTCTGGAGATGTAAAGATCTTGGAGGCTGGGCAGAGGGACACCAATAATCCTCTCAGCAGTCCTGACTGTCCGTTGTAGTCTCTTGATGTCTGATTTGGTAGCTGAACCAAACCAGACAGTTATGGATGAACACAGGACAGACTCAATGATAGCAGAGTAGAACTGTTTCAGCAGCTCCTGTGGCAGGTGGTTTCACTGAAGCCCAGTGCAGCAGAGTTTGAAAAGTCCTTGTTGGTGCGGGTGAGGAGAAGAAGATCATCCGTTTTGTTAGGAAGGGAACGGACATTCGCGAGATGAATGCTTGGGAGCGCAGTCCGAAAGCCACGCGCGCGGAGCTTCACCAGGGCGCCGGCGCGTTTCCCTCTTCTACGCCTGCACGCTCGTTTGAACAACACCGCTGTATCTCCGACTAGAATGTCCAGCAAAACGTCCGAATAATCAAAAACTGGAAAAATGTTGTCTGGGATGTGATGTTTAATGTTAAGGAGTTCGTCTCTGGTAAAACTTATAGAAGAAGAATGACAAAACACAGAACAAACAAACAAAAACAATAGAAGAATCGCGGAGCTCAGCGTCCTTGCTGCCATTTGCGGCGCCATGCTGGTGGTATATTAATTAATGAGTTATAGCACGGGAGATGTATGGAAGGATATGAGGACAATCACAGCATGAGTGATTGAGGGGGGATCGAAGTGTTTCATGAGGAATTAGGGCAGTAGAGGAGACATCTTTCTGTGAGTTTGGGCTTTTCAGAATGTAAATTTGTGGTGCATTTTCATTTGATATTTATACAGTTTTCATATGGCACATGGGACAAACTTTTACCGTACATACTATATTACAAAATGTATATCCCAGCAATGTTGCAACGTATTTTCTTTTACCTTTCAGAAGCAATGCTGACAGCATAAATAGAAAATACAGTATTTAAATTAAGGAATGTTGTTTTAAAACCTTATGACATTTGATTTTCAAGACTCCTACACTTGTTATTCTACATGTATAAAAGTATGAATAAATAGCACATATGTTTTATATTTATTTTTGTTTTAGACAAAAATGGCAGTGTTTTATGGAAAGGTCAAGAAATGCAAAGCTGTTTTAAAAATTATTCAGATTGTTTTTTTTTGTGCTTTTGCCTTTATGAGCAATATTGAAGGACCTATGTTAATAATTAGTTTAATTGCGTGTATGGGAGTTCCAGGTGTATTTATACATCATATAATTCTAGAAATAATGCCTATAAAAACTGCTTTTCAGACCTTTTTCTGTTAGGGTACAGAGTTGTTATATTTCCTGTTTTATTGTTATTATTAATATTTGTATTTAATATTATTTTATCATTTCTATTTCTAACATTGATTTAGCTTTTTATTTATTTATTGTTATTACAGATATTTTGTAAAAAAGAATTCACTGTTAGAACATAATATATACAATGCATGGATATTATATTTCAGTATATTACGTTATTTGTTAATATCAAGTCCTGTCCTGCATTTTTTTATATTTTTATATTGCAAAATAACTACAATAATACAGTAGCATGCATGTTTTATGCATCTGTTATATGTTACTACTAATTCAGCTATTCATTGTAATATCTTTCTTTTTTTTACCATTAATGAACAAATCCTTGGTAAGCTCTGCTGGTGCCATAAAGTTTGGAGAGATGGAAGTGCATCCTAAATTAATGAGAGTTGCTACCTAAATGGAGTTTTATGCCATTTTAGGTTTAGTTAGATTGGGATGAATGGTGAGTTGTTTACTTGGTACTTAGTCCATCTGTTTCCATCAGTTTGACCCATTCAGGCAGATTTGTAGAAAACTTGACAAGTTGTCTTACTGACAAGTTCATTCATTCATTCATTCATTCATTCATATGTCATGATTCGCTGTGGGAGGAATGATGGAGACGCGGAGAAACGTTCAGCAGCCTTTAATACTTCAATCACCGGGGAAAATCCACAACAGGAACACGGGAAACACACGACATCCAACAAGTAGACCCGATGAAGAACTAAGGAACAGACAGGAACTAATATACACAGGATAATAAGGAACTCAGGTGCAAGGAATCATAAGGCAATCAAACTAAACAAGAACAGGAAAAAGACCATATAAGGAAGCACAGGAAAAACTACGGGGGCAAAACGGGTCCAAAAGTCTGACAATATAGTACCTCTCGTATATTTCGCCATTACCCCAAATTACATTTAGGTCATGCTTTAGAGCCTCTCTCTCTGAAACATTATCCACTGGTGTCGCTCTTGGTGACTTAAGAAGAATGAGTGGTTTACACACTATTTAATATTTTTTTGGTTTTATTTTTGTAATGTTGATTATTTTCTCATCACACTGCCTTCCTTGCCTCCTTGGATGAAACAGCAGAAAGAGGGGCCTGAAGCTGCAGCCGCACCTACTGGGACTGGTGCTTTTAATGTAATTAAAGTCAGGAAATTTAAACATCGTCCTGCCTGAAGCAGTTCATTTGGGCCATTACCTTTCATTTCTCAACCATACCTTCATGTGCCATCTTCTTCAAGTTTTTTCAAACACTCACGCCATATTCGTATCATAAGTTCCCTCATTAGCTTACTTTGAGCAAGCCGAGGAAGGTGGAGGAGAGAGGAAGAAAGCAAAAGAGAGAGTGAGAGAGAGAGAGAGAGAGAGAGAGAGAGAGAGAGAGAGCAGTCTTGTCTATATTTATCACAGGCGGTACATGGAGCTGCCATGCCTAGTTTTAATAATACGGTATGATGAATGGATGTTTCCCACAGGTCAAAGAAAGCGTGGAAGGAACAGTGGGATCGGAAAAAGAAAGTCCTAAAACGAGAGCCTAAATGGAGATGTTTTGCATTTTTTTCTGGAGTGTTTAATAGTCCGACTCTCCCTTTGTGTTTCTGAGTAAGACAGAGCGTTGTATTCCGAGGGCCAGGAAGACGGCGACTCCAGGGACCGGAGTCCCTAACAGGCCTAACGGAGGCACACAGTCCACCGAGGGCTTTGATCACTGTTCTATTCATTGTTGCCTTGCCAACTTAGATTTATCACTGCCTCTTCAGAGGACATTTTATGCTGTAAATACGATCAGCAACATAAAAACAAAATAAAATATAGCCCATCAGGAACTAAATGCAATCGATAGCTAAGGTACGAGCAAAACAAAGTAATCAAATGAAGAAATAGGTCGTTTACGTTTTGGAAAAGGACGATTCTTCAGCATGTCAAAAATACTGCAGAGAAAATCTATTGGAAGGCCTCACGCCATATTCGTATCATAAGTTTCCTCATTAGCTTACTTTGAGCAAGCCGAGGAAGGTGGAGGAGAGAGGAAGAAAGCAAAAGAGAGAGTTAGGGAGAGAGAGAGAGAGAGAGTAGTCTTGTCTATATTTATCACAGGCGGTACATGGAGCTGCCATGCCTAGTTTTAATAATACGGTATGATGAATGGATGTTTCCCACAGGTCAAAGAAAGAGTGGAGGGAACAGTGGCATCGGAAAAAGAAAGTCCTAAAACGAGAGCCTAAATGGAGATGTTTTGCATTTTTTTCTGGAGTGTTTAATAGTCCGACTCTCCCTTTGTGTTTCTGAGTAAGACAGAGCGTTGTATTCCGAGGGCCAGGAAGACGGCGACTCCAGGGACCGGAGTCCCTAACAGGCCTAACGGAGGCACACAGTCCACCGAGGGCTTTGATCACTGTTCTATTCATTGTTGCCTTGCCAACTTAGATTTATCACTGCCTCTTCAGAGGACATTTTATGCTGTAAATACGATCAGCAACATAAAAACAAAATAAAATATAGCCCATCAGGAACTAAATGCAATCGATAGCTAAGGTACGAGCAAAACAAAGTAATCAAATGAAGAAATAGGTCGTTTACGTTTTGGAAAAGGACGATTCTTCAGCATGTCAAAAATACTGCAGAGAAAATCTATTGGAAGGCATTTATAGGGAAATCCATTCTGATCGTTCTTGACTGGTAGATAGTTTATTGTAGAACAATAATGATAACTGTCAGTCCATGACTCTTCTTAAAAGACGTTTGTTATTTGCTATTTTTCACTTTTCTTTTCTTAATGGCTGTTTTTTCACCCACTCCTTGTCCACTTTGGCACTTTCCATGAAAAAAATGACTTAGGGGTCATTCACACAGAATGCGATTTTCCATTCCATTGCACTACCTCTCCATTATTTTTCTATGTAAACATGCTAGACAGATGTGTTTGAGCATTGTACTTGTGTCTTGTGTCTTTTGCATCGTCTCACGCATGAAATGCAGCACTCATGTGAGTGCGTTCAACTTTCAAAGAACACGTCTTGAGACCTTGTGTTTTTTCCTGCCATTCCACTGCCCATGTTTCCACCTCATCAGGTCAATATTACTAGATTATACACTTTATTAGTATAAATTAAATCTAAATGAATCTATTCATTAATCTTGATAAATGCAGTTAATGCTGAAGTTTGTGTAAAATAATCTTATTATATATAAAGTTAGAATGCCAGGTCCTTTGTGTGTTTTATAGATTTTTTTAAATTACATTTTAAATTTACTGAAAATATTTTTTCAATTGTTTCAAAATTATGCCATTGCTGTATGATTTTAATTGCTTGATTCAACATCAGAATTGACTAAAGAGATGGGACAGCCCAGAACCATAGAGAGAGAGTTGCGAAAAAAGGAAGTTCGAAACGCTCGATCGTTACGTGATTCACGTAGACATCAAATAGTTCCAGGAAGCTCATGGCAGGCAATTGGAATACATTGAGTTAGAGAGACAGAACTACGATTTTTGGTAATTAGTAGACATTAAAATAATTTATTTACATTATTTATAAATTAATCCATGATCTGTCTGAATACTGGATTCTGATTGGCTGGCAGGTATGCAGTAAAACCGTTTAATGTACAGGTAGTTTCAAGTCAGTTTAATCACCGTTCTATATTAATGCACTGCTTTAATTGATGTACACAAACCCTCACACATCACTCGCGCACAAACACACACACACACACACACATAGAGAGAGAGAGAGAGAGTCTAATTAATTGTTTGTAGAGAGAGATGCGCAGACGAAGCACGCAGGTAACACACACACAACTGTCATCTCTCTCTTTCTCTCTCTCTGTTTCTCGCGATCGATCGATAATTAATTGAAATAAATGCTATAATTCATTCAAATAAATGTGATCTTACCGCACTATTTTATCTCTGTGTCTGATTTGAAGCGGGCAGAATGCTAGAGCTAACGTGCCATATCTGACAAAAATAACTGTAAAGAGCAATACTAGTTTTAATGTGTCTATAACTTGGAAAATGACCATGGAATAAGTGGGATAATCAACGGCTTGCCGTGCATTAAAGGATTTTAAATGCACTTCGCAGAGGTTCATGGCCTCTACGTCGTGCATTTAAAATCCTGTAATGTGCGGCAATAATGTAATCCCTTACATAATGTATACATGTATACGTAGTATATATATGTAGTTGCATCAGTGTTGTTTTTAAAAGATAAAATCCACTAATATTTGAGGATTAATGTGGTCAGCTATCCTTACCTGCCTTGTAAACATATTTTAGGCTGAAGTTAAAAGTCCATGTTTGCTATATTAATGACATCGTGGTCTTTTACCAAGGTAACTTCAACCTCTATATATCTATATAAATATAATTATGTCTGTGTGTGTGTGTGTTTTCTTACAACTTGTATGTTAGTCAAGTGCAATCACATCTTAATGTTCATTGTCGTTTTACTAATCTAATGGTAAATGTTAAGATTGTTGTCTTAGAAAATTCATTCCAAATAAGTGAAGATATTTTAAGATTAAGTGAAAATTTATATTGTTTAATGTTTTTTATACTTGTGCACCCCTCAGCATCCTTGCAATAAATCCAAGTCTATTAAATAACTCCCCACTAGCAAAAATCACATTTAAAAGCCTTAATTACACAACGATGGATGAAACTGCATGAAGAGAATGAATAACATCCCATAAATCTACTAATTAAGTGAGGAATAATCTAATAATAATCTGTTTTAATGCACAGGGTAATTTGATTAGCTGTGCTGATAATATACAATTTTATTCAATAAATGTCTTACCTTTTAAAAGTTCGTCACAGCGCTCTCTTCTGCTGCATTTCTACGGCGCTGATAGTATTAGCGCTAACTTCTGGGAACTATTGAGCGGCTCCACGATCCGTCATTGTTGTAAAAACTGGTCCATTGATGTGAATGGAATTGTCGCATTTCTCTCTCTTTACGGCTCTGGGACAGTCCAAAATTAGCATTTTAAAGGGGCAGTACAGACATCTGATGAGTTTAAAACATCCCAGGTTACGTATGTAACCATGGTTCCCCGAGGGAACAAGACGCTGCATCGGAAAACGCTAGGGGAATGCCTTCAGCAATACCAAGCTCTGAATCATATGTGTAATCAGTCCAATCGATGGGCGAGATGTCAGAGGCGGGTGACGTCATGACCAGGAAGCTTTAAAAGCACGTGAGGTGCAGCCGCGTTAGCTTCTAGGAGTGAAGCAAGCTCTAGTAGGGATGCCGGAAATATGGCCTTGCGACGCAGCATCTCATTCCCTCGGGGAACCATGGTTACATACGTAACCTGAGAAGTTCCCCTTCGGGAACTCGAGCTGCGTCGGAAAAAGTTAGGGGAATGAGATGTCCACGCCGCCAGAGTTGCAAATCCCTGCCTAGTGTGGAAGAGCACAGCTAGTGCTCAGTCATATAACCTGACGAATGTGAGGGGCGTAGACCATCCCGCAGCGTTGCCGATGTCCTGCATAGGAACACCTGCCAGAAAGGCCTTGGAGGCCCCCACACTTCTTGTTGAGTGAGCCTTGACCCCCAATGGTGAAGGGAGATCAGAGGACTCATAGGCAACAGTAATGGGGCAACAGTAATGGCATTCACTATCCACTGGCTGAGGGTCTGCTTGGAAGCAGGATGACCTCTCTTAGGGGGACCATAGCACACAAGCAGTTGGTCTGTCTTTCTCCACAGGGCAGCTCTGTGACGTATGCCACACCCACAGCTTCCACAACTCTGGGCGGGGGTGAAGGATCATACCCTCCGCCTGTGAGAGGAGCTCTCTCCTGACGGGGAATCTCCCATGGAGTGCCGTCGAGGAGAGAAATCAGGTCCGAGAACCATACCAGAACGGGGCTACTAGCAATAGACGGACCCCGTCCTGACGCACTCTCTCTAGAACTCCCGGGAGCAGAGCGATCGGGGGAAAGGCGTACAGACGAAGCCTCGGCCAAGTCTGTACCATAGTATCCAGCCCCAGTGGAGGTGGATGAGTCAGAGAGAAACAGAGGGGACATTGCGATGTCTGACAGGTCGCAAACAAGTCCACCTGAGCCTGGCCAAAAACTCTCCATATCTGCTTCACCACCTCGGGGACCACCTGGAACCACCTCGGGGCGCAAACGTAGAACTCCCTGGTGGTTGATATAAAAGACCACCGCTGTGTTGTTGGTGCGCACCAACACATGGCAATCTCTTCGATCTGGAAGAAAGTGTTTGAGGGCTCAAAACACAGCCAGCATCTCCAGGCAGTTGATGTGCCACATGAGATGGCGACCACTCCACAGACTGCGGGCAGGGTGGCCACTCATGACCGCTCCCCAACCGGTGAGGGACCCGTCCGGCGCTAGTGTTACGCGGCGACAAGGAGCTCCCAGCACCGGGCCCTGAGACAAGAACCAAGGTTTCCTCCACATGTCTAAGGCACGTAGGCATCGCCGCATGACCTTGATCATGCAAAGCGGGTTTCCCCTCAGGGAGAACCCCTTGGTCTTGAGCCACCGGTGTAGGGGTCTCATGTACAGCAGGCCAAAAGTTATCACGTTGGACGCAGCTGCCATCAGACCCAGCAGCTTTTGAAATTGCTTGACAGTGAGTGACCAGCCTTCTCTGACTCTCGCGACTGCAGTGAGGATCAACTCGATCCGAGCAGGAGACAAACGTGCCTGCATCATGGTCGAATCCCACACCACGCCCAGATAAGTGGTCCTCTGTAATGGAGAAAGCACACTTTTCTTGGCGTTTAGTCTTAACCCCAACTCTTTCATATGAGCGAGAACGACATCTCAATGCCGAACTGCCATCTGCTCTGATTGAGCTAAAATCTACCAATCGTCGATGTAATTGAGTATGCGGACGCCCTGGAGTCACAGAGGAGCCAGAGCACCATCCACACACTTTGTGAAAGTACGGGGTGAGAGTGCTAGGCCGAAGGGATGGACCCGATATTGGTAAGCTTTGCCCCCGAAAGCAAACCTCAGGAACTTCCTGTGACTGGGAAGGATGGAGACATGGAAATAAGCATCTTTTAGATCTATCGTGACGAACCAGTCCTCGGACCTGATCTGAGACA
>NW_015505537.1:631017-631340 GCF_001515645.1 Sinocyclocheilus grahami | reverse complement strand
TGGTCGAATCCCACACCACGCCCAGATAAGTGGTCCTCTGTAATGGAGAAAGCACACTTTTCTTGGCGTTTAGTCTTAACCCCAACTCTTTCATATGAGCGAGAACGACATCTCAATGCCGAACTGCCATCTGCTCTGATTGAGCTAAAATCTACCAATCGTCGATGTAATTGAGTATGCGGACGCCCTGGAGTCACAGAGGAGCCAGAGCACCATCCACACACTTTGTGAAAGTACGGGGTGAGAGTGCTAGGCCGAAGGGATGGACCCGATATTGGTAAGCTTTGCCCCCGAAAGCAAACCTCAGGAACTTCCTGTGACTG
>NW_015505537.1:630332-630991 GCF_001515645.1 Sinocyclocheilus grahami | reverse complement strand
GAAATAAGCATCTTTTAGATCTATCGTGACAAACCAGTCCTCGGACCTGATCTGAGACATGACCTGTTTGACAGTGAGCATTTTGAACTTCAGATGCATGACTGAGCGGTTCAATAGCCACAGATCTAAAATTGGACGCAACCCTCCATCTTTCTTTGGAACAATGAAGTACCGGCTGTAGAGCCCGGACTCCCTGTTGAGAGGAGGGACCACCTCGATGGCCTCCTTCCTCAAGAGAGTATTCACTTCTTGTTCTAATACCAGAGCCTGCTCGGGGCCCACTAATGTGAGGAAAACCCCTTTGAAAGGCGGTGGTGGAGCGCCGAACTGAATGCGATAGCCTGTTTCTACAGTTTGCAGGACCCAACGAGATACATTTGGCAGTAGTTTCCACGCTGCTAAATAATCTACTAAGGGAACCAGTCTCTCAAGACTGGCCTCTGGTGTCTTTGTAGCTGCTAGCTGGGTGCCCTGAAGCGGCGGACCGGCAGGCGTTCGCCGAACTAGCTGCTTGAGAGACCCCCGAAGGGGTGGCAAGGCTCTCGGCTCCGCTACGTTTCTGGGCGGAAAATACCGAGAAAAACCTTCGCTGGAGACCGCTGCGCCCTGGCACACTGGCCGGGTTGGCAGAACGGTTTCCTGAGGGCGCTGAGGAGAGA
>NW_015505537.1:620430-621121 GCF_001515645.1 Sinocyclocheilus grahami | reverse complement strand
TTCCTCAAGAGAGTATTCACTTCTTGTTCTAATACCAGAGCCTGCTCGGGGCCCACTAATGTGAGGAAAACCCCTTTGAAAGGCGGTGGCGGAGCGCCGAACTGAATGCGATAGCCTCTTTCTACAGTTTGCAGGACCCAACGAGATACATTTGGCAGTAGTTTCCATGCTGCTAAATAATCTACTAAGGGAACCAGTCTTTGGAGACTGGCCTCTGGTGTATTTGGAGCTGCTAGCTGGGTGCCCTGAAGCGGAGGACCGGCAGGAGACAGCTGAGCTAGCTGCGTGAGAGACCCCCGAAGGGGTGGCGAGGCTCTCAGCTCTGCTATGTTCCCGGGCAGAAAATACTGAGAGAAACACTCGCTGGAGACCGCTGCGCCCTGGAACACTGGCAGGGTTGGCAGAACGATTTCCTGAGGGCGCTGAGGAGAGACGGACACCGTGTAATGCGGTGCACCCCACTCTTCCCCAGTAGGGGTCGCCCTCAGCAGTCCTGGGCTTAAAATTGTCAGGACCGCTTCGTCGAGGGCTTTCTCGAGGGCTTCCTCGACTGAAGCACGACCCTCAGATCGGGCCTCGCCTTAGAAGCCCCTGACTTAGAGCGCCGCCGTCCTCGGTTCCGCTGCGGGGGAGCGCAAGAGGCAACGCTCTGCTTTTGGACCTCCCTATATGAGGAGCTGGTACCCGGCTG
>NW_015505537.1:617960-619858 GCF_001515645.1 Sinocyclocheilus grahami | reverse complement strand
CAGCTTGGGCTGGGTGGTGGAGGCCCCCCGGAGGGGGGGCCAGGCTCTCAGCTCTGCTATGTTCCCGGGCAGAAAATACTGAGAGAAAAAAATTGGTCGGGCCGTGCCTTAGAAGCCCCCGACTTAGAGCCCCGCCGTCCTCGGACCCACTGCGGGGGAGCGCGAGAGGCAGCGCTCTGTTTTTGGACCTCCCTATATGAGGAGCTGGTACCTGGCTGTGGCTGCTCCCGCCCAGCAGCCCCCAGAGCTATAGAACGGCGAGGGAGAAACCGCTGGAATGCCGCCGCCTGGCAGTCCTGGGCTTAAAATTGTCAGGACTGCTTCGTCGAGGGTCGGGCCGTGCCTTAGAAGCCCCCGACTTAGAGCCCCGCCGTCCTCGGACCCACTGCGGGGGAGCGCGAGAGGCAGCGCTCTGTTTTTGGACCTCCCTATATGAGGAGCTGGTACCCGGCTGTGGCTGCTCCCGCCCAGCAGCCCCCAGAGCTATAGAACGGCGAGGGAGAAACCGCTGGAATGCCGCCGCCTGTTTACGAGCCTCCTGGTATCTGTCGACGATGGAATTGACTGCGTCGCCGAACAGACCAGAAGGCACAAGCGGGGCATCCATAAGGTAGACCCTGTCCTTCTTTTTCATATCGGACAGGGTCAACCATAAATGCCTCAACGCCGCCACCAGAGCTGCCATGGACCATGTTTTACTTGATTATACATTTAGTCAGGAATTATAGTTTGGAAAAAGTCTAACTAGTAAAATGTGTACAAGTTGTGAGAAAACTAATACAAGTAGGTTAATAAAAAAAGACTTGCTCATGTTTATGATCACTGCTGGATCAAGCCGCTGCATTGTTTTTTCCTGAGGTAATCCAGTTTCTTGAGGTGAATTCTGTCTTATTCCTCTCAGCGCAACGTGAACAGTAAAACTTGAGGTCTTGCTGCTTTGTTTGCTGTGATGTGGGCATTTACACACCGTGCACTTCACGTGGATGATTATAATATCTATAGCGAGCACAGCGCGTGGGCGTGGTCGCATTAGATTTAATGAAGGGAGACGTGAAGACTGGACATCGCGTTCGTTTCATATGGATTACTTTATCACAGAATATTTGCTTTCGATAAGACTTGCTTAGTTTAAAAGTAGACATGTCAAGCTTTCTATAGATATATCTCTCATGTCTCTTTGTTGAGTATTTGCTGAGTTACAGTTCATTTTAATGACGCGTTTCTAAATAAAGATCACGCAGACCAAGGTGGCAGACTGCGCACCCTGTTTGTTTTCTTTATTTTATAAATGCACAAAGTTTTGTTGTTATTATGTGTGTATACAAATAAAAGTAGACCATTTACAGATTCGATTGATGTATTGCTCTAATCTGTAAGATCAAAACAGAAAGTGTAATTTAAGTTCTTTTCGGTGTTATCAGGAGAAGATGCCACAAAACGCGTATCCGCGTTAGTCGACCCCAAAGGGTTAATAGATTTAAACTATACTTAGTAAGAAATAAATGTATTTTAAATATATTACTTTTTTACTGGTCTTTACAGGTCTTCATTGCTATAACAAAAAGTCACAGAATCTAGGGAAAATGCACACCATTATTTGTCTAGTGCGTTGTTCAGATACTTTTTAGATAAGATACTGATTTCTTTACTAAGGAATCCTCTGAAGGTCCAGTGAGTGTGTTAGGACGAGATGAATAAATGTAGGGCACAGATACACACACACTCACAAATTTTATAAGCTTTCAGTGGCAAATTCTTCAAAAGGCAAAGAAATGGAGCCAAGAGTCACACCGTAAAGAAAAGAGCACACGCTTATTCTGTGTGTCAGAGAAAGGAGTTGCAGCGGAGAGCAAACACACACACACACACACACACACACACACACACACACACACACA
>NW_015505537.1:602540-617884 GCF_001515645.1 Sinocyclocheilus grahami | reverse complement strand
AGATGTGAAAAACTGGACATCGCGTTGGTTTCATATGGATTACTTTATCACAGAATATTTGCTTTCGATAAGACTTGCTTAGTTTAAAAGTAGACATGTCAAGCTTTCTATAGATATATCTCTCATGTCTCTTTGTTGAGTATTTGCTGAGTTACAGTTCATTTTAATGACGCGTTTCTAAATAAAGATCACGCAGACCAAGGCGGCAGACTGCGCACCCTGTTTGTTTTCTTTATTTTATAAATGCACAAAGTTTTGTTGTTATTATGTGTGTATACAAATAAAAGTAGACCATTTACAGATTCGATTGATGTATTGCTCTAATCTGTAAGATCAAAACAGAAAGTGTAATTTAAGTTCTTTTCGGTGTTATCAGGAGAAGATGCCACAAAACGCGTATCCGCGTTAGTCGACCCCAAAGGGTTAATAGATTTAAACTATACTTAGTAAGAAATAAATGTATTTTAAATATATTACTTTTTTACTGGTCTTTACAGGTCTTCATTGCTATAACAAAAAGTCACAGAATCTAGGGAAAATGCACACCATTATTTGTCTAGTGCGTTGTTCAGATACTTTTTAGATAAGATACTGATTTCTTTACTAAGGAATCCTCTGAAGGTCCAGTGAGTGTGTTAGGACGAGATGAATAAATGTAGGGCACAGATACACACACACTCACAAATTTTATAAGCTTTCAGTGGCAAATTCTTCAAAAGGCAAAGAAATGGAGCCAAGAGTCACACCGTAAAGGAAAGAGCACACGCTTATTCTGTGTGTCAGAGAAGGGAGTTGCAGCGGAGACCAAACACACACACACACACACACAATGCCTAACATACTGACTCACCTGGATATTACAGCGTGGTTAGCGGAATCATTACACACCAGAGGGTCACGAGGCTCACACACACACACACAGACGGCACAAAAACGGTTTGGAGAAAGGTTTTCCGTGTTTCTGGCCCTATTAGAGGGCCTGGAATTCAGAGTGTCGTGAAGCTAATTGTCAATTACATCTGATCTACCAGTCTCAGTGCCAGAGCTGCCAAGACCTGCCAAGACCTGCCAAGACGCTCTCTACTTCTACTTCTCTCTCATTCACCTTTTACTTTCCTCTCCCACCTCTGAGCTCTTCAACTCTAGAGCTTTCCGAGCGCTCTCCTTCAAAGCAGGGCCATTGCACAGCAATTTGGCTCGGTGAAATGGAATTGTGTGCGTGTCCGTGAGTCCGTGAGACAGACAGAGAGAATGATTTGCTAGAAATCGCTGCCTGTTCATATTTGTATTCCGCACATAAATCCAAAAATCCAAAAAGCGGTTCTTCAATGTTTTGCTTGATAAGGCTTGTCGGGAGAACAAAAGTAGGTTGTATTAGCGATTCATCTGGGGAAAAAAACGCTCGACTATCACTCCGTATCCCGCTGATGCTAATGGTACGTGTACGCTCTGTTTTTGTACCCTGTGAACTCCTGTTTTCCTGCTTACCTCACTTCCTTACGTCTGACTTCCTCAGGCCTGCTGGAAGAAACAAGAGGTAAAGCATTTAAAGTTGAATTTGCGTGAGGTGTCGTGCTTGGTGGGGACCCGAGCGTCCGCTCTCCCTTCATGTGTTTAATGGGTTTGCATTAAATCACCGCTAAGTGCCTCCACCAATTTACCTCTCACAGCTTATCAATGGGAAACTAGAAAGAGAAGCAAACAGCAGAAAAAAGCACAGAGGATGTCTTTTAGATAGGCTTTAGATGTTAATTATATTTCAAATGTTTGTAGATACATATTTCAATTTGATCAGCGATAATACGCATTTAAAAGAAGAGTGAGATGGTGGCAGAAGTGTTTTTGATTGCAGTGTCTGTGTGTGTGTGTGTGTGTTTGTGTGTTAAAGGTCCATGCTTGTTAGATGGAAAGTGAACGTTAGACAGTGTGAAATATTGATGCTCAGTGTATATGTCCCTGCTGTGCCCCCTGTTAAAGTTTCAAATTATTTTTAGTTTGGCAGCATCAGCCGTTGCCTCCAGTCTTATCTAATCGCATTATTTTTTTAAATGAACTTTTTGGAAAGTAACATGTTAGTTGTTTATTATTATTATTATTATTGCTATATTTTATATATTTATATTTTTGCTATAATTAATTTTTTTAATACATATTTATTTATTTATTTTAAAGCTGAATTCTCAGCAGCCATTACACCAATCTTCAGTATCACATGATCTTAAAAATTTTAATGTATAATATTTTTCTCTCTCTTTTTAGGATTCGTTGATCAATATAAAAATAAAAACAGCATTTATTTGAAGTAGAAATATTTAGTAACATTATAAATGTCTTTACTGTTACTTATAATCAATTTAATGCTTCCTTGCTGAATAAAAGTGTTAATTTCTTTATGGGGGAAAAAAAACGGAACTTGTTGAAAGGTAGTGTAATATGTATAGTAAAGAATGTAGTGCATAATAGTGTAAAGTAATGAAAATATTTTACATTTATTTAACGAATTAATGTAATGAAGCTGTATGGGGTTGTTGAAATTTATTTCTAAAAAGTTATAAGATATATAGTTATTGTATGCACACAATGTCGGAGAGACAAATGCCAACCGCTGGTGTAAGACTCCTGTTCAGAAAAGAGAAAGCCTCAGGCAGCGCAGAAGTCACATTTCTTTCTGTATACCATAATTAGTTACTTTTTATGTAACAGTAGCTAATATTTGCCCAACACTGATTAGCACATACAGGAAATCAACTGAACCGCAGAAATGTGGGACACAGGACTTAACAGCTCCGCTTGTCAACAATAAGCCTTTGAAATTGTGAGACGGGAATGCAGACGCGTACAATGGTTCTGAAAGACATCTCCTAATTGGATGCTGACATGCTCAAGTGAGCTGTGTGATACAGGAGGAGAAATGTAATGAATCTGCTAATTAGAGGTTAACTTGAAGTGTGCGTACAGCTGTCAGAAGAGTGTTTAGTTTTAAGCTGATGACCACATGCAGCTCCTCCCACTTGTTTATCCAGCCATCATACGTCATTTTTCATGTTTATTGTTTGTTTCGTTTGATGCCTCGTGCCAGAGCGTTGACGGCCGACCATATTAGTCAGATTTTTGGCACAGGTTCTGCTTACTTGCTAGTGTGTGTGTAGATTGTTGTTGTTGTAATTATTCAGTTTCTTTAAGGGTGAGAGCAGTATGGAAGTTAATTGTTTTCTGCTGTGACCTGCACATTTCACCAGCGCGATCGCTTTTACAAGCTTGTATTTCAAAGCTTAATTACGGTCAGTTACGAGCTGCCGTCGAGGCCTTGGAGGTGAACCGTGCGGCTCGATGTTTGTGCCCTCCCTGATTTTATGGTTGTTTAGCTTTGTATTAAATACAAGATGAAAGCCATTGCATTTATAGCAGGTGCACAGCACTGATAATGACAGCCAGCGGTGATGTACTTAGACACAGTGCATTGTGGGGGATCAGGTGACACTGCTGCCTCCCCTCGAGAGTCTGTTTATTTCCATTCGGCTTAGAAGGGAGTTGCAGCGGAGACCAAACACACACACACACACACACAATGCCTAACATACTGACTCACCTGGATATTACAGCGTGGTTAGCGGAATCATTACACACCAGAGGGTCACGAGGCTCACACACACACACACAGACGGCACAAAAACGGTTTGGAGAAAGGTTTTCCGTGTTTCTGGCCCTATTAGAGGGCCTGGAATTCAGAGTGTCGTGAAGCTAATTGTCAATTACATCTGATCTACCAGTCTCAGTGCCAGAGCTGCCAAGACCTGCCAAGACGCTCTCTACTTCTACTTCTCTCTCATTCACCTTTTACTTTCCTCTCCCACCTCTGAGCTCTTCAACTCTAGAGCTTTCCGAGCGCTCTCCTTCAAAGCAGGGCCATTGCACAGCAATTTGGCTCGGTGAAATGGAATTGTGTGCGTGTCCGTGAGAGAGAAACTCAGACAGAGAGAATGATTTGCTAGAAATCGCTGCCTGTTCATATTTGTATTCCGCACATAAATCCAAAAAGCGAGGGCAGAGTTCTTCAATGTTTTGCTTGATAAGGCTTGTCGGGAGAACAAAAGTAGGTTGTATTAGCGATTCATCTGGGGAAAAAAACGCTCGACTATCACTCCGTATCCCGCTGATGCTAATGGTACGTGTACGCTCTGTTTTTGTACCCTGTGAACTCCTGTTTTTCTGCTTACCTCACTTCCTTACGTCTGACTTCCTCAGGCCTGCTGGAAGAAACAAGAGGTAAAGCATTTAAAGTTGAATTTGCGTGAGGTGTCGTGCTTGGTGGGGACCCGAGCGTCCGCTCTCCCTTCATGTGTTTAATGGGTTTGCATTAAATCACCGCTAAGTGCCTCCACCAATTTACCTCTCACAGCTTATCAATGGGAAACTAGAAAGAGAAGCAAACAGCAGAAAAAAGCACAGAGGATGTCTTTTAGATAGGCTTTAGATGTTAATTATATTTCAAATGTTTGTAGATACATATTTCAATTTGATCAGCGATAATACGCATTTAAAAGAAGAGTGAGATGGTGGCAGAAGTGTTTTTGATTGCAGTGTCTGTGTGTGTGTGTGTGTGTTTGTGTGTTAAAGGTCCATGCTTGTTAGATGGAAAGTGAACGTTAGACAGTGTGAAATATTGATGCTCAGTGTATATGTCCCTGCTGTGCCCCCTGTTAAAGTTTCAAATTATTTTTAGTTTGGCAGCATCAGCCGTTGCCTCCAGTCTTATCTAATCGCATTATTTTTTTAAATGAACTTTTTGGAAAGTAACATGTTAGTTGTTTATTATTATTATTATTATTGCTATATTTTATATATTTATATTTTTGCTATAATTAATTTTTTTAATACATATTTATTTATTTATTTTAAAGCTGAATTCTCAGCAGCCATTACACCAATCTTCAGTATCACATGATCTTAAAAATTTTAATGTATAATATTTTTCTCTCTCTTTTTAGGATTCGTTGATCAATATAAAAATAAAAACAGCATTTATTTGAAGTAGAAATATTTAGTAACATTATAAATGTCTTTACTGTTACTTATAATCAATTTAATGCTTCCTTGCTGAATAAAAGTGTTAATTTCTTTATGGGGGGGAAAAAAACGGAACTTGTTGAAAGGTAGTGTAATATGTATAATAAAGAATGTAGTGCATAATAGTGTAAAGTAATGAAAAGATTTTACATTTATTTAACGAATTAATGTAATGAAGCTGTATGGGGTTGTTGAAATTTATTTCTAAAAAGTTATAAGATATATAGTTATTGTATGCACACAAAGTCGGAGAGACAAATGCCAACCGCTGGTGTAAGACTCCTGTTCAGAAAAGAGAAAGCCTCAGGCAGCGCAGAAGTCACATTTCTTTCTGTATACCATAATTAGTTACTTTTTATGTAACAGTAGCTAATATTTGCCCAACACTGATTAGCACATACAGGAAATCAACTGAACCGCAGAAATGTGGGACACAGGACTTAACAGCTCCGCTTGTCAACAATAAGCCTTTGAAATTGTGAGACGGGAATGCAGACGCGTACAATGGTTCTGAAAGACATCTCCTAATTGGATGCTGACATGCTCAAGTGAGCTGTGTGATACAGGAGGAGAAATGTAATGAATCTGCTAATTAGAGGTTAACTTGAAGTGTGCGTACAGCTGTCAGAAGAGTGTTTAGTTTTAAGCTGATGACCACATGCAGCTCCTCCCACTTGTTTATCCAGCCATCATACGTCATTTTTCATGTTTATTGTTTGTTTCGTTTGATGCCTCGTGCCAGAGCGTTGACGGCCGACCATATTAGTCAGATTTTTGGCACAGGTTCTGCTTACTTGCTAGTGTGTGTGTAGATTGTTGTTGTTGTAATTATTCAGTTTCTTTAAGGGTGAGAGCAGTATGGAAGTTAATTGTTTTCTGCTGTGACCTGCACATTTCACTAGCACGGTCGCGTTTACAAGCTTGTATTTCAAAGCTTAATTACGGTCAGTTACGAGCTGCCGTCGAGGCCTTGGAGGTGAACCGTGCGGCTCGATGTTTGTGCCCTCCCTGATTTTATGGTTGTTTAGCTTTGTATTAAATACAAGATGAAAGCCATTGCATTTATAGCAGGTGCACAGCACTGATAATGACAGCCAGCGGTGATGTACTTAGACACAGTGCATTGTGGGGGATCAGGTGACACTGCTGCCTCCCCTCGAGAGTCTGTTTATTTCCATTCGGCTTCCAAGTTTGAAGTTGCGAATAATTGGATAGTTTCTCTTACAAAGCAACAAAATGACCTGCCATTGTAATTACACTGACATTTACTGTGACCTCTTTCTGTACCAACCTGCCTTACCGGAGTGGCATTCACACCCTCCTGTTCCGGTTCTCTGAAGGTCGATAACCCCCAAAACCCAAATTGCACCGGATCGAATCGCCTGCCATTGGAATCACCTGGACGTGGCGACATAAAATAATTAGAGGCACGTATCGATAGTTCCTAAAGTGTTAATGTGCCTTAATTGAGTTCTATTTTTAGCACACATGGTCTCCATCCACTGTTTAAACAGGAGGAGAGTTTCCTGTTAAATCCATATTGACAGAGCCATACGCAGACCATTATCCAGAACTTAATTAGTGGTAAGCATTACTACTTTTCAAAACCCCAAAATGTGCTTCAGGCATTAATCATACCTCAAATTATTCAGATTGTTGCGAACTTGTTGTATGTGCACTTTCTTTTCTAAGCAATTGTGCTTAAAATCTTCGTGACTCAGTATTAATCAATTATAAAAACACATTTATAGTGTTACAAGCTATTTCTTTTACAACATCAAAGAATCCTGAAAAAAAAATCAGTTTCCAAAAAAAAATTAAGCAGCACAACTGTTTTCAACATTATTAATAATAAGAAATGTACCTTGAGCACCAACTCAGGATATTAGAATGATTTCTGAAGGATTTCTGGAGTAATGATGCTGAAAATTCAGCTTTGCTATCTCAGAAATTAATTGCATTTTAAAATATATTGAAATAGAAAATTATTATGCAATAATATTTCACAATATTACCATTTTACTGTGTTTTCGATCAAATAAATGCAGGCTTGGTAAGCATTAGAGACTTCTTTCAAATACATGAAATCTTAGATGGAAAACTATTAAACAGTAGTGTAAAAATCTATTTCATATCACTCTACACAAGAATTACAATGATGCAAACTCTGAGCCAGTTCAGAGCTTGATAGAATCTCTTGTTTAATTCTGCTTTCACGGTCTGTCCTGCCTCGTGCTTCTCGTTCTGTGCCGATGTGCTACAGCTTCAGCGCTGCGGTGGGGAATCTACTTGGATTAGTTGAATGATGCAGGCTTATGGTCCTTCTGATGCTTTATTGATTGGGCTTTGGTCAGGCTGCTCTCTGGACCGCAGTGACGGATCCTGTTGGTTGAGGGTTTCGGTTCAGAGCGTCCTAAACTGCAGTCTGTGTAGTGAGGTCATTTGTGGTTGTCAGAGTAATTGGGGAGAGCACAGAGGTTTGAAGACACACCACGTCTGCAATCAAATCTGCTGGATCGTTTTTGCAATGATAGTTTTAATCAGGCCATTTTTATATGCCTCTTCCTGGCAATTAAAATCACGATTTGGCCCAAAATCATTCGCATTTCACAGCTCGAAGGTTCATTAATAAAACACAGATCACAACCCTTTCGTTCACTGCAACCAATTATAACAAATTCGCTATCCCCGTCCAATATTACATGTCTCCGTGCTAAAGGCATCTGATTGATGGTTTGTTATTTACTGTGGAGAAACTTCAGCCTCTGTACACAGACGTTCTCAGTTTTATAGCTTTCGCGTTTGTCGCCCGTTGCCCATCTGAGCCGATCCTCCATCCAGCCTCTATTTAGGGGAGGAAACACGACCCATAAATCACCACTGTGCCCACGGACACCTCTCTTCTCTTAACGCTTTGTGATATATATGGGTCCGTGCGCTATAGCTGCCGTTATGGCAGGAGAAGCTTACAGAAAATTGGATATCGAGGCAAAAGGGGAAAACAGGAAATGAGCTTAAGGATCGCAATGTGATTGGGCCTGGGGGCAAGAGAGCAGAAATTAGCATAAGACGCACAGTAGCATACTGAGATTGGCCCAGAACATGACAGCTGCACAGTAATTATTGTCCCTACTCTTTTCTCATAAATTCACAACGGGCAGTTGCATGAACACTGGCCCTTTTAATGGCGCAATTCCCACAGCAGTCTGGGAGGTGGAAGACTCTGAGCTGAAACGCAGGATGGACAGAAACGCACATGTAATGAAACTTGAAATGTCCGTTTATTTTCAGCATGTTCATAAATTTCTAATTAAATTCATTGGTGCAGAGTGGATCTAGACTGAAGTTTGAGTTGTATCTTTATCTCACGCCATCTGTTTGTCTTTAGGTGAGGATTCAGTTAATAAACAACATGAAAAACTGAAGCAATTCCTCATTTGCAAGATAGCGATGATGTGGAGGAGTGCAGCCCCAAAAAATGGTTACATTTTCAATTAAATTCAAGTTTAATTGTATAGCGGTTTTCACAATACAAATTGTTGCAAAGCAGCTTTACAGGAAATTAAGTTTCTACAATATATTTAGTAGTAGCTTGTCAGTGGTGACTGTCAAATTGTCTTTTAATAGCTTTGTGTGAGAAACAGACCAAAATTTAAGTCAATTCCAATTCAATACATTTCTCTGCTAATTAAACCGGGAAAGTTGAATGAGTTCAATGAAGTTTGACTTAACAGATGCCTCCAAGCTTATTAAGATAACAGTTTTGTCCTGAATTGACCGTTCACAAAGAGCTTGATTGACAGGCGATCTGACCAATCATAATGCCGAATCCGCCATCTTGTCCGACAGCTACGGCTGAAAACTAGCAATAAATTTAATTTTCTACCTATTATATTGTGTTTTATTAACATCTACACCTACCCCAACAGCAGGCACTGGGAAGATTCCCGGTGGACCGGTCGGCTTTTTTGGCTGCGAGGGCCGGTGTTGTCATGCCACTGGGTTGAAATATGGATGCTGTGCCAAGACTGCCTGCACTCATAGCAGCCCCACTCTTTTTATTTATTATTTTCTCGCAGCCCATATTACTATTTTCACTAGACCGTATCAATAACAAATTCTCAATTGATAATTAATCATTCTTTTTGCGCAAATCGTTGTTTTATTTGTGAAGTATCCGTTTAAAAGAAGGCTTTAAGACCAAGCGGAATCCTCTGCCGGCTGCTCCCGCTTCACAGCGAGCGGGACTCACCCTAACAGCAATTCCCTTTTGATTTTTGATCAGTTTGGGCGAATGCAAACAACTTATTGATCCTGAGTCCAACATCCAGCAAGGCAGGCAAACATTCAATCTACCTGAGGGAAGACATCTTTCATTATAAGTTAATGCTGTTAAATAGAGAGAGAGAAAAAATACATTAAAAAAATTATAACTTCTAGCGTATTCTTAAACTTGGACCTCATTATTGAAGTACAAATCCAAGCACCAGCACTGAAGTTAATTGGCAGCCCTAATGATGACATAATTATCTTTTGACTCCCCTGACACCTTGCTCAAAAAAAAAACCTTAGTTGTTGGAGATATGCGAGCAAAAAAGATAAAAAAGGATAATAGAAAGTGCAAAGGCGGCACTGAAAAGGGAAAAAGCCAGTACAAAAAAACAAAACAAAGTGGGCCGGTCTAAAGCATGAAACTCCAGGGCTGAAAATGAGTCCCACTCCGGCCCTGTTGTACAGTGTGACAAAAAATATGCTTTATTGATGTGCGCATGTCCAGCAGCTGCAGCTGTATCCCAACCACAAATCAGACAAGAGAATAGATTAACTTCAGTGGTCTTAAACTTGAAAAATGGTGTGTTCCCCGGTTGAAATAAAATACGTTTTGATGTTCATTCATGTTCATTTCATGCTTTAAGTAAATTGGTTCTCGTGCTGGTTTAACTGAGGCAATACAGTGATCTGTCAATAAAGTGAATTTCTTAAAAAAATTACAAAATATATATGATTTTTATTGTAATTCCATTGAATCTAATCAATAGTAGATTTAGTTTTGGGCGATATGCTCAATTTTCATATCGTCCTATTGTCAGCCTGTGAGATCGCCGCTAATTTATGTCATTATTTACTTCGTTTAATTGCGGGAAAGTGAACCAACTCCAGCGTAAGGCTAAAAGCAGCCTAATGTTTTTAAAATGACTGAATTTGTAATTAACATAACAAATTAATAGAAACATCGTAAGTTACTAATTATAATGCTTAACATTTCCTCAGTTATTCAAAAAGCAGCTACAGAAAACAAGCAAAGAACATTACATTACCAAAGAACATCAGCACAAGCTCAGTCTAGTGCGTTATGCACTTTAAAAACACTCCCGTTAAAATCAGTGAATATACACTGTGTGATTAATTAATCTCTTATACTTACATATCACGTACATCTGCACTTTGTTGTTTATGATGAGAGAATTTGAGAGTCAGAATTCAATCAGCGCACGCTGAAGAACGGAACTCCGCTGTTTCAGTGATGACTCATCTGAACGCCTGTGATTGGCCATTGCATTCATAAACTCAGCATAATTGGTTAAAACGCAGATTGGTTGTGATTGGTTAAAACGCGGAATACTGTAAAAACGCGGAAAAATAAATATAATGCAACCAACAAGCCCTAATATTAATTAGATAGTATTACTAGCCTGATAATAATAATAATAATAACAATAATTATAATAATAATCGTCTTGCTATATATCTCTGACTATCATCGATACACGATACTATCGTCTATCGGCACAACCCTAAGTAGATTCCTTTTCCTGTGTCAAAATGTGTTCCTGTAACTGGTAGAGCATGTTTAAGGTCTTGGATTGAAATGCCAGGGAAGACACATTCTGGCAAATATGTATGTCTTGCATGCGCTGGATAGAAGTGTCTGCCAGGTACATAAATATAAAATGCTGATTTACATTTACATTCTCATCTTGGCAAGAAAAATATGAAATGACCAACCCAATTAGCGTACTGTATCTTCTCATGTAGATTTTCAAAAATATGAAAGGAAAAGTAAGTAATCTTTTGGTTTCCAAGTCGTTTTTGATGTCTGTTCATTTTTTTTTTTTTTTTTAGAACAGTCTGCCAAATTACTAGAGGAATCTGCAAATTGAGTTTAGATTAATTACATGTTATCTCCATGCCTGGTTTGGTTTGTCTTGTTTTGAAGTATGCTTCAGCCAGTTATGACTTCTTTGCTTCTTTCAGCAAGTTGATATGGAGTTGGAAAATGGGTAAATTGTTGGTAAATTGTCAGCACGGAGGTGTAAACATGGTACGGAATATGCCGCAGTTATTTAGCTAAAATCCCGCCAAAAAAAAAACTGCTTCAGAATTGCTGGCCCACAGGGTTTGGCAAATCTGGAAATAAAATCCCCCAGTTTCAGTTGCTAGAGCCCCTCTGTTACAACCCACTCACACACACACCAAGCCAAGCTGACAAAACAAGTATCATCGCATATGCCAGGTTATGCAATAGAGAGAGAAAAATACATGCTCTCACAGATGTCTGCGCGTTTAGACATTATCCTGCATTACTGCTGGCTTGCATTTATTCAAATGTATTTTTCATTCTACAAAGAGACAGTTTTTAGATGTATTGATTTTTGAGGATTTGTAATGCCGCTTTTTCCCCCCTCGAGATTTCCAATGTGGCTTTCCGTGTGTGTGTGTGTGTGTGTTAATGCAATCTAATGAACTCTGAAATGAACCCTCTTTCAATATGTGGGGTAAATAAGAAAAAATAAACATTTGTGTATTGATTGTGGGAACAAGGAATCTGAAATGTTTTATTAGATCCAATAACCCAGTCAGTGGTGAAGGGACCTAAATGGATGGATTTTTTCTTTTTGGTCCAGTTGATGTTGCCATTACTCATTCACGGTACTAAAACTGAAGTGACTGACCCCTAGAGGATAGTAGTAGAACTAAATGCTACTTGTATTTTTTTTTGTCATCTATTGTTTTTTTTATTGAATTCAAACTTTTAACAGTACATTATACACCATTTATATTAACATTTGAAGGTATAGTTTCTTGTTTAATGTTAGGAGAAAACTTTAAGTAATTTCTTGGCTAATACAGGGACTCTGACAGGGTGTTGTCAAAACTTTACCGTTTGTTAGGCTGTACCACGTGTCAACTTCTGGCTCAACCAATTGCATGAGTGCAGGGGTGGCACCACTGTTTTGTCTGACCAATAGAGTGCAACAGTGCCCTCTCACTTTTTCAGCACACTTGGTTTAGTTTTTAGCCATAGGGATTTTTTTTTTAAAGTCCTTGTTGAAGAGTTATAAGCCATGAACCAAACAAACCATCTATGAGTTAAAAACTTTGTTTTGAAGCAAAAAGGTATTTGTATAAAAAGATGAAGGTGCAATACTGTGTACGTAACAGCTTTGCTGAAGATAAGAACTACAATTCCATGAATCACTGCGAATGACATAATTGCATTAAAATGGAGAAATATATAATTATTGATTTACAGCTATTTATTATTTTGAGAGCATAGAAAAATAACTTTATATCATTCACAGTGCTTTGTGGGAATGTGTGTGCACTAAGGTATTCTTTATACACAATTTGTATGTGGTTATTGTCTGATTGGTGGAGAATCATGGGTAATGTAGTTTTTCACCCGGAATTCCTCTGTTGAACATGTTTATCTATTAAAACTAAGTTGAAATAATATGAACTGACGGGTTCAGCAAAGCATATACCATTGAGTAACAAACTCATAGCTCACAGTAGGTCTGTCGTTAAAATTCTAAAATTTTTGTTCAAAATCATTTCTCTATGAAGAATATTAATGGAATGTTAACTTTTGGAACCCAGCTGTTGTACTCTATACCCGAGTGGGAGCCGCGAATGGAGTAAGAAGATGGTTTGGGAAACCTATGAGGCAGCAATCATATATTGCTAAATTGTCTTTGTTTCCTCACAACGTTATCACCTATGCTAGTTTGTATTAGTTTCACACTCTTGCATAAACAACCAGAGACTCACAATGTGTATCCTGTCACGAGTTAATGGTCAATACTCAGCACTAGCATACTGTGAACTGAGTACAGTGACACCCACCCCCTTAAAAAACACAAACATACAGTGTATCTACATTCATTCAGTTGTTTGTTCTTTAGAAGTCTTTGTGCTTTCCAATAGGATATCTCTTGTCACATGCTGTTTATGCACTGATCTTTATGCGATTCCTTTGTAAGGGGGATTATTGTATGCAGATCCAGTCAGGCATCCCTGTCCCCGGCACGTACAAAATGCATTGGGCCCAGACAGGTGACCAGGAAAAGAACGTTATCCATCCCTTTGTCTGGCCCAGCTCGTGCACCGCTGCCACGCTTCCCATTTGACAGAGACGATTTATAATGTCACGCCGACACCCATGAAGTACGAGCCACCTCGCGCTGTAACAGCATCATTCTGTTCTCCTCCACTTGAGGAGTGTGAAATTCATTAGCTGAATGGTTATAAAGAGATTAGGAATGTGACGTAATGGATGTCAATTATGATTTATTCAGTCTGGTTGCATGAGAGAGCTGCAGCTGGATCTCTTGAATATGAAGAGGCGAGCAGGAGTGTGTTTGTATGCAGTGTTTGTGTTTGTGTGCCTTTTTATGTAGAAGCAGCTCATTCATGCCAAGGCTCTCAGAGAGCAGCGCTACTTCCTGTCTTTTAGCGGCTTATTACTGATGTCATCATACAAAATGGGTTTCATATTTCAGTAGACGAGTCTTTTTTGTTGAGCTGTGTGGTTGTCTGGCTAGTAGGTAGGTCTGCATTTTTTTTTTTTGTCGGTGTGTCATAGCAGATATTTTTAGTTGTATTTTTTTAGGCTTACAGAGCCATTAAATGTGGTTTTATATATTGCACATTTGTTAAGTACTGTGTATGAGAAACCCAAAACATATGCTGTTTTGGGTTAAACACTGTAATTTAACAAAACAGCATATGTAACAGAACTATAAACAGAACTATCATAGTTTAATTTATACATAGATACATACACACGCACACACACGTGTGTGTGTGTGTGTGTGTGTGTGTGTGTGTGTGTGTGTGTGTGTGTGTGTGTAAAATAATCAGTTAAGCAAAATTTACTTAGGACCACTTATTTTAATGCAGTGTTTGTGTGTGTGTCTATAACATCTCAAGACTCTCAGAAAACAGCACTTCCTGTTTTTTTTAGAAGATTATTATTACTGATGTCATCATATAAAATTGGTTTAACATTTAACTAGACAAGTCTTTTTTGTTGTTGTTGTTGAGCTGTGTAGTTTTTTGGCTAGTGGGTAGATTTGCATTGTTTTTATATTTACTGTTGTGTCATAGCACATATTTTTAGTTGTATTTTTTGAATTGATATGTAGCTGAGTGGAATAAAGTAGATATGAACCTATCCCTCATTCATTCATCATGTTTATCTGTCAGGACCTGAGATGAAAAACTGCTCATGTTGCAGCCAGGTAGATTTTTCTTCCTCTATTGTATTGCGTCTCCTTTATTTTCTCTCATTCCCACATACACACACTGCTTTTTTCTCATTCTCTCATTCTGTAAGTAGCTGCAGTCCTGAGGTTTCTGCCTTTCTGCCTGATTTAATGGACATTTAATACCTAAGCCATATAGGGCTCAAGATCTGACAGTTTCTTAAAATCACAAGTAGTATTCTGTATTCATTTAAGAGTCAGTGGAGCGAATGCACTAAGCAGTTTCATATTCATAAGTTGTATTTTCGTGCAAAAACCTGTTTCTTATTCACTAACCACCTGCAGTCCAGTTTAACCAGGCATTAAGATAGCGGTATGGGAATTTCAATTAAATCATTGTTTTGTTTTGTTTTGTTTTCAGCATAAACATGCCTATTTTTATGCAAAATTTACTTGCTGCATTTAATGCCACACTAAAGGTAGCATTAAAACAAATTATATAACTCACATCTAATCAAGTTGATTCAACTTGAGCAAAATGTGTATGCTACAAATGAGCATTTCTGAGTAAACTCCAGCCAGATTTTTCATACATTTCACATAAATATAATTTTCCAAAAAAAAAGTCAAATTTGATGTTTTTGATAGTGTCTTGTGGTCACCAAGGATACATTTTTTTGATCAAAAATACAGTAAAACATTTATATTCTAAAAAATATTTTTACAATTTAAAATAACTGTTTTATATATATATATATATATATATATATATATTTTTTTTTTTTAATT
>NW_015505537.1:600028-602456 GCF_001515645.1 Sinocyclocheilus grahami | reverse complement strand
GAGAGAGAGAGAGAGAGAGAGAGAGAGAGAGAGAGAGAGCCAGCCAGATTTTTTCCAGCCATAACATAAATAAAAAAAAAAAAAAAAAAATTTTCCAAAAAAAAAGTCAAATTTGATGTTTTTGACAGTGTCTTGTGGTCACCAAGGATACATTTTTTTGATCAAAAATACAGTAAAACATTTATATTCTAAAAAATATTTTTACAATTTAAAATAACTGTTTTATATATATATATATATATATATATAAAAATCAATTAAGCAAAATTTACTTAGTGGAATTTACCACTTTTTTTATATCTAATCTCTCCTGGTCTCTCTGTACGGTGGAGGTTTTGAACGTCTTTCTCTGGATGGCGTTGTAATGACTCATTATCGCTATGGATACTGCAATAACTGACCTCTCTTCTCGTCGTAATTACCAGCCTTTTCATAAAGCTAAAATGTCAATTATGGCCACGACCAAGCCTCCTCCGAGCCCTCGCTCTCATTTTCTATCTCTCGGTTTTTTCTTTTCTCTCCAATAAAGGAGTGTTTTCTCCCGAGAGGAATGTGCTCTTGTGCTAAATATTTATGTGGTAAATACTTGAGGAGATGAATTTCAAGAGACCCAAGCCCACATGAAGACCCATTAACCCTCTCTGAATGTGATGAAATGATTGTATAATTGAGAATATGATAATTAATCTCTGTCAAAGCTGAGCAATCGTGAGATATGAAACATCACAGTGCCAGCCGGCATCAGCTTTACATTAGAGAGGCTTGCCTTCCCTGCACCTCAATTTACTGCAGATTGTTATTTTTCAAATCAATTTATCTGTTTGTGGTGGATTTCAGCTGTTCAAGTATTGCATCCAACATTTTAATAATACGAAAGGACAGGGGTGAAAAGTTTCCAAAAAATTTATTTGGGAAAGTTTCAGATGTATTTAAAACTCCAGATAAATTAGGGCTGTTGAGTGCTTCCATTTTTTTCTTCCATCTTTTGCTTTACCTGATGAATAAAGGAGTGTTTTCTCCCGAGAGGAATGTGCTCTTGTGCTAAATATTTATGTGGTAAATACTTGAGGAGATGAATTTCAAGAGACCCAAGCCCACATGAAGACCCATTAACCCTCTCTGAATGTGATGAAATGATTGTATAATTGAGAATATGATAATTAATCTCTGTCAAAGCCGAGCAATCGTGAGATATGAAACATCACAGTGCCAGCCGGCATCAGCTTTACATTAGAGAGGCTTGCCTTCCCTGCACCTCAATTTATTGCAGATTAATGACAAATTAACCACACATCAATTTTTGCCTGAGAAATTACCCCTGAAATATTATGTGAAGTCATTATTGTCTTAGATGAGAAAATAAGTGAACAGACATTGCAATAGTAGCTTTAGAAATAAATATTTTGAGACAGCATTGTATAAATGATATTAAGTGTATAAAGATTAAAGATTTTTTAAATGAATATTCAAATATTACAATGAAATGATACGGATCAACATGAAACTAAATCCGCCAGTAGGTGACAGCAAGTCATTGAGTCATTCATTCAGCCGATTATATTCAAATGAAGCAAGTGACTGTGAAGAATGGGACTCAGAATCACTGGCTTCGTTAACATCTGTGGATTCATTCAGCAAAAAACACTGTTTTAATTAGTTATTTTTCCATAGTTAATTGTGCCAAATGAACACATTAAATCGACAGTCCTAACACAAATATATTATAATTAGAGCTGTCGATTTAACATGTTATTTTCTTTCTGATTATTTATTTAAGGAAAAAAATATGTATTATGATTATGTGAAGTCATTATTGTCTTAGATGAGAAAATAAGTGAACAGACATTGCAATAGTAGCTTTAGAAATAAATATTTTGAGACAGCATTGTATAAATGATATTAAGTGTATAAAGATTAAAGATATTTTAAATGAATATTCAAATATTACAATGAAATGATACGATCAACATGAAACTAAATCCGCCAGTAGGTGACAGCAAGTCATTGAGTCATTCATTCAGCCGATTATATTCAAATGAAGCAAGTGACTGTGAAGAATGGGACTCAGAATCACTGGCTTCGTTAACATCTGTGGATTCATTCAGCAAAAAACACTGTTTTAATTAGTTATTTTTCCATAGTTAATTGTGCCAAATGAACACATTAAATCGACAGTCCTAACACAAATATATTATAATTAGAGCTGTCGATTTAACATGTTATTTTCTTTCTTTCTTTCTGATTATTTATTTAAGGAAAAAAATATGTATTATGATATAGTTAAGCAATATCACGAACAACGAGTGCTGTTTTCATTACGAACAGCATGGGTGCAAACGTGATATTGATTTTATACATAAAATAAACATTCAAAATTCTTTCAAAATTATAGGCCTATATATATATATATATATATATATATATATAT
>NW_015505537.1:588810-599842 GCF_001515645.1 Sinocyclocheilus grahami | reverse complement strand
TATATATATAAATATAATTTTTATACATAAATTACATATATAACTAATATTAATTATATATATAGCCTATCAACACCGCACCACCGGCGGTAATTTTTAGTCCATTACCACTGCCGTGGTAAAAATCTGTCACCGTCACAGACCTAAATGAATGAATGAATGACTTATTCATTAAGACATTTACTGCCACCTACTGGTAGTTTTAGTATCTTATTTAGAGATTAATTTTATTAAAAATGATTTCATATTTACTAATACGATAAAAAAAAATCTAAAACTAAAAATAAAACATCCATATTAATAAAAGCCTATTCAAAGTGTTAGTTGATACGCGATTAAACAGATCAATTAATCGCCACATTGTGTAATTAATTTGATTAAAAAAATTTAATCGATTGACAGCCCTAATTATAATATTTATATGTAAATAATTAGAATATTGTGATTATATTTATATGAATGTATATATATATATGTGTGTGTGTGTATATATAAATTAAATGGCAAATGTCTGTCTCACATAGGACACAGAGATCCTGAACACAGCGATTCTGACCGGACGGCGCGTTGCCATCCCGGTCAAGGTTGTTACCGTGGAGCAGGACGGAACGGTGAGAGAGGTTGATGACCCCGTGACCTGCATCTCCACAGATGAGGACGTCCTCAAGGTGAGAGCTCACCTGCTTTATCTCATGGTACCTTCTTCATCCTCTGCCCCCCACTCTCCATCAAAAGTTAAGACAGGAGGGGGGTCTTGCATTGTCGATAGATTTCATCTTGCAAAAAGTAAAAGCGACAGGTTCCAGGGTGACTCGGGGAAGCCCAGAGTGGAGGCAGATGAACAGACGAGAAAAACAGCAGGTGCCTGCGAAAGCCGTTTTTCCCCCCACAATGCTTTTGTTTTTAGTGGCTTTGAGTCGCAAAGACATCTGGGAAGTATTCACGCTCAGAAATGCACACATACACAAAAAAGACATTTCCAGAACTGAATAATGGTCGGGAAGACAAACGCGAGATGTGTCACATGAAATGCGCGCTGAGCTGATGCAAATTAAGACATGAAAGGTAGCAGAACCGACGAAACAATGATGGAACTATAAGGATGAAAAATTCTGATGTAAGAGGAAGAAACACCTTCAAATATAAACAAACCAACCACACCATAACCGCCTGCTTATTTATTCAAGTATTGTTCAACTTCTGCAGTATTTATGCACAAATATGTTTACATGCACACTGGTCGTTTTACTTGACATGTGATGTATTTGATCTTCCCGTTTTTGTGTTCACTGGACCAGAGATGATCTTCTAAGGTGACATTTAGGCTACATATGATTCAGCGTTCAAAACAGCTTTGATTTTTGTTTTTAAATACTGCTTTTTTGAGAGGAGTTTTCTGTTCAGACTGTCTGACAGCTCAAACTAATTACTTAGTGCATGTATATGCATATATTGTATATATATGTGTGTATATTTATATATTGTATATATATATATACACACACACACACGTATATACAAAACTGTAAGATTTGTTGCATTATATTAAATTAAACAAAAGTTTGTTACTTCAAATTTTATTTATAACAAGAGATTTCAATTTCAAACAAAGGTCTCAAATTAAAAAGGTTTTTTAAATTGTAATATATAATACTGTTTCTACTGTACTTTTGAATATCAAATAATATATTAAATAAATACAGCCTAGATGAGCATAAGAAACTTCTTTAAAAAAAGAAAAAAAAACTACCAAACCCAAACTTTTGAATGATACTTCCTTAGCGCTGTTGCTTTAATTTGCATGCTAACATGGTGCTTTAGCTGTTATAATGAAGGGAAGTAGTGTCATTGTTGTACTCTACATTTCCTACTCTGTTTCTTTTGTAAAAGATAAAAAACACTTTATTTTTGGGGCCGACGGTCAAATGTAACCCTCGGGGGTTGCGTGGAAGTAGCATCAGAGTCTGTGTTGTCATGCTCTCCTGAGCTCTGAGCTAATAACTGAACTTTCCCCGATGCTGAGGCAATTTCCATTTACAAGCAACAATATGTAGTTTAAATACAATCAATACCCGGTAACAATGAAAAACCCATTCCAGAGCTTTAATGCAAAGTTGAACAACAGAGCGCGTTATTAAGGGAATTACAGGATGCTCATTTTCTGTTGGTGTAGTGATGGGGAAAAAAGAGCATCAGGATAGAAGAGAATCTGCTTCATGACAGAAACATGTGGTGGGGAAATTGCGGCAGGTGTACCTGTCTACTTGCAGGTGTCATAAAGATGTGTGTCTGACCTCCGGCTGACATGCGTGACAGGTGTAAACAGGAAACATGACAGCATTGCATCTGAGGACGAGATCCAGAAGTGCACCGTCAGGATAAACTCAACTACGGGAAATGTTCACAAGGCTAACATATGCCAGCTTTATTTATACCAGTGGTTCTCAAACTTTTTGAGGCCAGGAACTCCTTGAAGAGTAGGACATTTTTCCAAGGACCCTCTCATAATTGTAACAGTGATCAAGCATACGCTTGCTAGAGTTTATACTCTGGATTCAGTTTTATTTTTATAATTTATTTTTCTGTTAAAATTTTTCTGGACTCTGTTTGATTAGTTAAATAAAATTTTTGTAATCAAAAGTATGTCTAATTAATTGAAATAAAACAACTTATACCATTTAACAACAATTTATTAGAAATGTAAAAAAAAAAAAAAATTAAGAGCCATTTCTCAACTTCCATTTCATTGTTCCCAAATTCAGACTTTAGCTATTTAAACTTATAAATGCTGAAGTCGCAAAATTGCGAGAAGATGTCATACTTAATAAAATAGACTGTAGTTCCTAATATAGTGTAATATCTCATTTGTATTCCCTACCACTAGATGGCAGACACGTAGTACTTCAATTTTAGACCAAAATTATGTCACGTTCCTATTCAAAGTGTTTGAGGAAATAGCAGAGCAAGTGAGCTATCGTGTCATTGATGCGGAAGCAGTTCAGTTCATAGCGTGCGAGTAAATTGTGAAATTTGTGAGAGAAAATCGCCAAATGGCTAATAAAAAGTTGTACCCTGAGGATGTGTTGCAAATGTTATTCACCGATTCTGACTCTGAAGGGGAATATTTGCCTTTTGGAAATGACGATCGGTCGTCTAATAATCGCGCTTCTCCCGGTACATCTTTGCAGCGCAGTGGTGCCGCCGTACAAGGCGCGAGTGTTCACGAAGCACAAACAAGTGATTATTTCGACCCTTTGCCCAACGGGGATGGGGGTGGCAGGGGTGGACGTGGTCGTAGTGTCCATAGGAGAGCTGTTGCTAGAATTAGAGGCAGCAGGGGTAGGAGAAGTAGGGCTGGAAGTAGCACTAGCTCTTTGGATCCAGTCAGAGCGACTCTGGATCCAGTGCCCCAAAGAGGTGGGAGTGGCCGAGGTACACGTGGCCGTGCTGTGTGTGGGAGAGCCGGGAGACATGGTAGAGGTAGCAGGGGTGATCTAGATCTAAATAGGGCTGGAAATAGCGATGACAATGGTGACTGGGTTTATTTGAGAAATGAAGAAGTGTATCAGGACTGGATCAAAAGCTTTGATGAGCCTGTTGGTTATCTAGTAATAATTTAGTACTTTCTCCTGTTTTATTGTTTGTTTCCTCTTTTTTGGTCATTTGAAATGAGGATAAAAAGACAAAAAAAAAATGCAAATAAGTTCAAACATCAATTCAATATCTACTATTTCCTGAATATTATGAAATTCAAGATGGCCGCCCCATGATGACGTCATAATATGCAAATTAGACGAGTATATTTACACCCCACATAAACTTTCGGTCATGCCCAATATTTTTCTAATTTACAGTAGATCTCTATCTTTAAGCCCTTTCAAGCCACAAGCTTTTGAAATCTTGATGTCAAAATCTAGCATTTTTCCAAAAATCCCTGGTGCCTGTTTAATCTTTTAAAATGAAATCTTAAAAGATTATTTTTATTTATTTTTTGGCAAAGAGTACTGCAAAACATAGGTTTACTGTTAAAATTAAAACACTGAAGAAAATTTTTGATTATAAAAAATAATGTTTTAAAAATTGTATTATTATTATTACTACTACTATTGTGAGTAAGTTCATCCTGCTGTACTGTTGTAAAATATTTCTGTCACAATTTCTTCAAGTTAATCCGAACTTTTATTTTGACGGGTTGTCATAAAAACCTTGGAATTTCTGTGTATATGATGTGACGATAGTTTTTCTCATATTAAATGGTGAAATGTTGATGAAGTGACTCTCAGAGCACTGAGAGCAGCTCTGGAGATGAAGTTCTCAGATGCTGAAAACACCACGAGAGTCACAGATGCTTGAATATGTGTGAAAACCTGTCCCATTCCTTCATACAGAGACACGCAGAACATGCAGAATTCATATTTAAATAGCAGTCTTTTTGTGATTTAGTTTTCATACAGTAGTCCATATCACAATTTGCAAACTTTTGTTTGTGTTCCTGTTTTCCTGCCTTAGTCTTCCTTTGACCTAGTTTTCCTGAGTTGCCCTGATTAGTTAATTTGGTTCCACCTGTGTTTATTAATTATCTCCTAGTACTTAAGTCCTGTGTTCTCCCCTGGTCCTTTGTCTGCTATTGTTTGTGTCTACGTGTTGTGCTACCCAAACTTGCTCCTGGATTCTTCCTGTTTCTAGTGTGGATGTATTATTAAAAGACTCTGATTTGGATTTCTCCTTCGTCGTGCGCTTTAATTAACACATTCCGTGACAGAATAGCAGACCCTCAAGTGAGTAAATTTAGCGGCGTTTTTCTTTCTTTTTTGTTTTGTTTCGTGAGCCAGTACACATACCCGCTACTGAGCCGATCGTTGCCCCGGAGCCTGAGCCTCAAGACCGTTCTGACCAGGTGCGTGAGCCGGCAACATCGCCCGTCCCCGAGGGAGTACTGGTGGAGAGCGAGGGCTTGGAGGGAAGCCCTGCCCACACTGAGGGTGAGCTGCAGCTGGCCTCTGGGAATTATTATAAGGAACTAATGGACATTTTTCAAATGGACTTAATAGACTGGTTTGGGAAGGTAATACCCAGTTCTCCTGTGTCTCCACTGGTTCCGCCCAGCCCTGAATCACCTGCGTCTCCGCTGGTTCTGCCCAGCTCCTGTTCTCCTGTGTTCCCTCCCAGCCTCCCTCTCCCGCCTCCTCTTCAAAAACCAGCCAGTTCCTCAGCCCAATCCCTGCTGGTGCCTGTCAGTCCCTCAGCTCACCCTCAGTCAGCGCCATCTGAGTGCTCTGATTCGCCTCAGGACCTCCAGTCTCCAGCTCTGCCTAGGCATGAGGATCCCCTGTCTCCGCCTCCAGCCTCCAAGTCCTGGACTCCACCTCGGTCTTTTGACCCATCAGCACCGCCTTGGCTCCTAGCTCCCTCGTCTCCACTGTGGCCCGTCATCCCACTGGCTCCACCGGGCTCCCTCGTCTCTCCGGCTCCGCCTTGGTCAGTCGTTGACCATCCGCTGCCTCGGGACGCCACTCCTCTGGCTTAGCCTCGTCACTCCGTCCCTCTGACTCTGTCAGGCTCCTCCTTTCCTCCAGCTCTGCCTCCATCCTCAGTCGCTCCGCCTCCGCCTCTGTCGCCTGAGCATTCAGTTCTGCCTTGGCCCTCCGGATTCTCTGTGTCGCCCTGGCTCTCCGTTTGCTCGGCTCCATCCTGGGTTCCTCTTCCACCAGCTCAGTCTCCGTCAGTCGTCCCCCTGGTGTTGTCGGCCCCTTCTTCACCATGGCTCCTCCCACCGTCAATTCCACCGGGGGCCACTATCCTGGCTGGCCTCTGGATCTCCACCTGGCTCCTCTTGCTCCGGGCTCCTCCCTCCATCTACTCCGCCCTGGCCTTATGGACTATACCTCTTTCCCATTGCCTGCCCCTCGCCCACCTCCTGAACCCCCCACCCTCCCTCCTCTGTTGGACTGTTTGTCGGAGCAGGGACGCGCCTTTCCAGGAGGGGACGAACTGTCACAGTTATGGACTTTTGTTTGTGTTCCTGTTCTCCTGCCTTAGTCTTCCTTTGACCCAGTTTTCCTGAGTTGCCCTGATTAGTTAATTTGTTTCCACCTGTGTTTATTAATTATCTCCTAGTACAGGGATAGGCAACGTCAGTCCTGGAGTGCCAATGTCCTGCAGAGTTTAGTTCCAACCCTGAAAAAAACTTTGCCTGCCTGTATCCCTAGTAATTCTGAAGACCTTGATTAGCTTGTTCAGGTGTGTTTGATTAGAGTTGTAACTAAACTATGCAGGCCATCAGCACTCCAGGACCGACGTTGCCTATCCCTGTCCTAGTACTTAAGTCCTGTGTTCTCCCCTGGTCCTTTGTCTGCTATTGTTTGTGTCTACGTGTTGTGCTACCCAAACTTGCTCCTGGATTCTTCCTGTTTCTAGTGTGGATGTATTATTAAAAGACTGTGATTTGGATTTCTCCTTCGTTGTGCGCTTTAACCCTCTGAGGTCGATTAACGCGGATACGCGTTTTGTGGCATCTTCTCCTGATCACACCGAAAATAACTTAAATTACACTTTCAGTTTTGATCTTACAGATAAGAGCAATACATTATTGTGAGACAGCACAAATCTGCTATTCCGTCGCATTTTCTGCCGAAATCATAGGACCCTAAATCTATTTTGCAGATTGTGCATACAATATAAAAAAGAAAAGTGAATTATAGCAGGAAATACAGCTCATGTGTTCCTTTTCAATGGCAAACGAATTAATGAATTCAGGTTTGAAGTAAAGGATAATGTCGCCCTTTATAAAAGATGTCACCTTGCATGGCCACCCTGCAGGTTGAGGTGTGAATGCAATCTTATCTTTATCGTCGCACGCTGTGGTTAATCAGTTCCACGTTTGTGTGGGTTGAAGGGCTCTCGTAATGATGGCTCATCAAATAAATAAAGGAGTCGACTAAAGAGATCCCATAGGCTTTAGCGCTCAAATCCCACTGTTTAACCAGCGTCTGTGAGAGCGAGGCCACGGCCTTAATTGGTTCCTGTGAAGACTCCCTCAGTAATGTCTGCGGTAATTGAATTTGACAAAGAACAAGAAGGACAGAGGCATGGAGGAAGGGGTGAGAGTGTGTGTATGTATACACACTCAGACACATGAGGACACACAAAACAAAGAGGATTATAAATCAATCTTTCACATACTCACCCCTTTTTTCTCTGCCTTTTTTTTCTTTCTTCTATCTGTTGTAACGTGTTCATTTATTGTGGAAAATGATTGGATTTTACTCTATCTGTGCTAGTAGAGACATTGCAGGTGTCCTCTATGTAAGAGAGAGTGCGGTGCAGAGAGGTGTACGGTGCTAATCCGTTTAATAACTCATTCACTTTACAGTGACAGGCAGGCAGATATCCGGCGAGCCCGTAATCGTGTAAAACTCTGATCAGGTTAGGAGCATCAGGCCGCTCCTATTGTCAGTTTCAGCTGAGCTGCACAGAAGCAAAATATGTTTGTCAAGAGAGAGGGAAAGAGGGCTGCAGTGTGTGTGTGTGTTCGTTTTGAATTCTCATCAGAAATCGTTACTTAGGTATGATCAATCTTTCATTAAGATTACAGAGTCATTTTTCTAAATCGTGGACATGGATCCAGTGATGATGGTTCCTTTTTATTACTGGAAACCCTCCAGATCTTAATATGAGGGATCTTTATGAGGGCTAATCTTTTCTGCATTTTGATATTTTTTAAGTTTCTTTTTTCCCCCCACAAATCTGACTTAAGACAAGTTTATTTATGTAACACATTTCATACACAATGGTAATTCAAAGTGCTTTACATAAAAGGAAGTCAAATAATCATTAAAAAAATAATCACAACAATAAAACAAGGAATTTAAAAACTTTTAAAATTATTTAAAAAATTGATTTAAAATGAATTTAAAACAGTTAAAAATAGAAAATTATATTATATAAAATACTGTGCAATCAGTTCGGACGTCGCACAGTGCTCATTCAATAAATGCACAGCTAAACAGATGAGTTTTGAGTCTGGATTTAAATGTGACTAATGTTTTAGCACATCTGATCTCTTCTGGAAGCTGGTTCCAGCTGCGGGCGGCAAAATAGCTAAAAGCACATTCCCCTTGTTTTGTGTGAACCCTTGGTATTTCTAACTGACTCAATCCTAATGATCTGAGTGGTCTGTTAGTTTTATATTCATATTTGCAGTTATTCTTATTTGCTGTTTTGAGCAAATATATAAATAAATGCTTACTATGTGTAATGTAACTATGGAGACAAACAAGGCACACAGCAGACAGGGTCAGAACACATGCAGGAAACATGCAACACTATGCAACAAAATAAAATGTTTGAAAGTCAACTTTTGTCTTGGCTACAAAACAGCTATTGAATATTTCCACCATTTTTATTTCCACCATCCAAGGTAAAAGATACAGTTCGTTGAACAATTGTTGACCTGCATGGGCTTTTATCCACCTTATTTTTCATAACAGAAGTAAGCTATTTTCTGTGAATGTGCGAGGACTTCCGATTTATAAATAATTATTATGTTTTAACAAATTGAAAATAATACAGTTTGCCTTTGCACAGTTTTTGGAAGCAACTGACACTGGAAGCCCTGCACATTCAATTTAAAAATGGCCTGTTATTTTAGTATCACTGAGGTACTATTATAGTTTTTATTACTATTTTACATTAGATCTGTCTTTATCATTTTATATTTTAATTGTATTTAAAATTTTAGTAATTGTGTTATGTTTTTGTCATTTAAAATCTAATTTTAAGTCTAATGTAATAAAATATTATTTGAAAAATTAAACTCACACAACTATATGGTTACTGTACTCTTTTGACAGTTCTTTTGCAATTGTCCTCATGCTTTTTTTTCTTCTTTCAAATGTAAGTATCTTTTTTGTTATTGGTGTTGTTGAATACTAAGCCAAAGTGATTTTGACATGGTTAGAAAAGATTGGGATGTTATAGTGCATAATCAGAAAAATTTCAATAATGTGGACATAAACTGCTTATGACCCCCATAAACATCACAGCCGCTAATCAATCACCTAGACGCCCTTTTAAAACTATATAGATAAAGCTTCTTTCTGAGCTCGTGATGTACAGTGGATATGGCTAAGCTCCCATAATACTGCCGTCTCTGCCCAGTGGACCCGTAACTCACAACTAATGGACCCTGTGAGACCCTCCCAGGGGCTTTTTCCAGCTCTGGTAATAGCCTTTGACCTAACCTTCCTCCTTCTGTGAGCCCATGTGAGAGAGTAGGGAGGAATCTGTTAACCTTCCTCCCCAAACCCTCCTCTTCCCAACGGGAGCTATTAAACGCCTTTTTTAAAGCATTCTCAGGCTCACGTGATGGCCAATGGAATTTTAACACACGAGTATCAGTTGGAAACTTTGCCCCCACAATCCGTGATAAAACGGCTAAGCGTGCATGCGCGCCGCTTGTGTTCTTGTGTGTTTGTGTATTATCTCTCAAGCAGAATGCTGACAGATACTGTAAGTTATCTGACTTGCAGCACTCTGACAGACATATGGAAACTTTCTGTTATGTTAAAAGGTCTTTTCTTCTGAATTATTCCACAATACACTGTTTTCTTCACCATAAACACCTTAGAACAAAGCTTCCATCTGTGTGTGTGTGTGTGTGTGTGTACAGATAAACTACTCAAACAGACGCTGTGGAAAATGAGACTGACATAGCTGCTGGGGCTGTGCTGTGATGGCAGTATTTTCTAATCAGATACGTTACAAGAGATTAACTTCACATGATATGATAGCAAACTGTGTTAAGAAACCATATACACACGCTCACACAGATGGAAGCAACGCTTTAAGGTGTTTATGAGAAACAATGGCAGATTGTAGCTGAGATGCTAGGGTATCAGAGAAGACAAGTCCACAAGTTGACGTTCAGTGTTTTCTGATAACTATTAAATATGTTTTTATTTTTCGCCCTTTCATTGCAGCGAACCTGTCCGAGTTGGTTTTGAGGTCTTTTTGGCTTCACCATACTGCTCTATTTTGTAAGGACACTATTTGTGGGAATATGTGTATCTTTTGACTTGTCTCAAAGAAGGGCTTTGTTTTAGTTCATCTCCCAAAGAGGATATGTTGATGAAGGTTTAGACCACTAATAATAATATCAGACATATTGGGGACACCCATGACTTATATACCTATGCAAATATTATGTAAATATGCCGCATATCAATTTCAGAAGTTTGAAAAAGACCTGGCTTCCCATTCTAGGACAAACTGACTCGCAGAAATCAACCCGCCTGTCCCAAGTGTTTCAGAGAGTCACAGAAGACTTAAGGCAAGGCAAGTTTATTTATATAGCACATTTCATACACAATGGTAATTCAAAGTGCTTTACATAAAAGAAAGTAAAATAATCATACAAAATAATCACAAAAATAAAACAAGGAATTTAAAAACTTTGAAAATGATTAAAAAATTTATTTAAAATTAATTTAAGAATAGAAAAATAGAAAATGATTATACATAAAATACAGTGCAAACATTTCGGGTTGCATAAAATACAGTGCAATACATAAAATACAGTGCAATCAGTTTGGACGTCGCACAGTGCTCATTCAATAAATGCACAGCTAAACAGATGATTTTTGAGTCTAGATTTAAATGTGACTAATGTTTTAGCACATCTGATCTCTTCCGGTAGCTGATTCCAACTGTGGGTGGCAAAATAGCTAAAAGCAGATTCCCCTTGTTTTGTGTGAACCCTTGGTATTTCTAACTGACTCAATCCTAATGATCTGAGTGGTCTGTTAGGTTTTTAATCAGTGAACATATCTGCAATGCATTTGGGTCCTAGGCAATTGAGTAATTTATAAACTAGTAAAAGTACTTTAAAATCACTGGAATATATAATATAACTGGAAGCCAGTGTAAGGACCTGAGGACTGGTGTGATATGCTCAGATTTTCTGGTTCAAGTCAGAATTCTGGCAGCAGTGTTCTGGATGAGCTGCAGCTGTCTAATGGTCTTCTTGGGAAGG